>NW_024704908.1:0-31655 GCF_018977255.1 Callorhinchus milii
CCCCCCCCCCCCCACCCGGTCCCTGACCTCCAGCTCGGGTCCAAAACACTGATTGTCCAGCGACTTGGGACCTCCTCCCAACATGAAGCCACTACAGAAATGTAACATCGTTGTATCTTTCTCTCTCCTTCTCTCTCTCTCTCTCCCTTCCTTTGGTTTTGTGGAGGTCCCCGGATCAAACCTCTGCTATTTGCTATTTTACGCTCTAATCGTTTCACTTGTTGATTTGTGTAGAAATTGCGGCACTGAAAGAGGAAGGCGGTGAGTCTACACCTTTACTATGTCCATCGCTCCAAACCTCTCCTCCTTGTTCCTCTCTCCCCCAGCTCCACAGCCCCTGTAGCTCAGGGGTTAGACCCCTCCTCCCCTCGCAAGCCACAGCATTTCACCCACAAGATACACAGTCACTACACTTTGCAGTGTATTCTGTGAAGCGCTTTGAGGGGCTGTATCAAATGCCAGGAAAATTATTATTGTTGTTGATGATGATGATGATGACGACAATGACTTTGTTGATGTTATTTATTGATGAACTTAACAACCTTCCTGACTGGGAATACTCACTGATCACAGAAAGATATTGTGTGGAAAAAGATGAGGGTAAATATTCATTACATCGTTGTTTATTGACGTGTATTTATCGATACAGATTCAACTCTTCAATTTCATTGTCTCAGCTCCCAGCGTCGCTGTGTGCAAACCATCTTCCCTCCCCCACTCCCTCCCTCAATCCCTCCGCCTTGCCCCCTCCTTCTCTCCCTTCTTTCAAGTGGAGCAGGAGGGAGGGGTGGGGCGAAGTCTTGCCCCTTCAACCTGTGCTTACGGCCCCCTCTCCCCTCCCCTCCCCCCCGGGCTCGGAGTCAGGCTCTGCCACGGTTAAGCTGTGAGTGAGACGCTGCTCTGGGCGCTGTGTAAGTGCAAGTTGTTGTTCTCTCCTTCCATGTCGAAGGCAATTAATATTATTATTGAGGATCTTGTCATGAGTTTAGATTTTACGGGAATAATCGTGGGTTATTTTTTATATCGTTTTTCCAGTAATCCGCAAGTTACAAGAGGAATTGTCTCTGATGAGTAAGTCATTTACAATCTGTACACCGTAGGTCGTGGGTACAAAGCCATCCCTCAGCCCCTCTCACCGGCCCCCCCCCCTCCACACACTCCCCCACCCACACACACACACAACCCCACCCACACTCCCCCACCCACCCACACACACATTCTCCACGCCGCCGCCCCCCCCCCCCACACACACACACACACACTCAACACACACACTCCCCCACACCCCCTCCCAAACACACACACCCGCACACACACACACTCCCCCACCCCCCTACCCACCCACCCACACACTCCCCTGGGGGAGGGGGGGGAGTGAACGTTAACACTTGTTATTGACCAAACTTTTTCTTTTTGTGTTTTGTGTTTTTTGTGTTTTGTGGTTTTTGTGTTTTGGGGTTTTTGTGTTTTATTTGGGGATAAAGAGAATGTGTTGTAAACAAACAAAAAAAACCACAAGAGAAAGTTCATCGTTAACCAGGAACGTAACGAACAAAGGGACTGTGGGTTTCAGACCCCGTTGAATTGCCTTCTTTTTCCTTATTTGTCTGGTTCATTTTTAATCGCCTTCGCTCCTCTCTAACGCCCCCAAAAATAGATAAACTGAACCCAAAAATCGGAACCCCTCGCGAAATAAAAATATTAATAATTAATTATAAACAAATAAAGAAACTGACAATGACTTCTTTTTAAAAATAACCATTAAAACACGATTATAAAAAAACGTAAGAGTTAACTGTAAAAGTCAGATTTCCGCGAAGCTTTTAGCAATTTTGCTTCTTTGTAAATTGTGCTTTGATTTCGATGTTGGTTTTATCTCAAGGAATTAGAGACAAATTGCAGTGAATTAGATATAAAGTTTCTCGTAAAAAAAGCGGCTTATTAAATTTGAATAAAGGAAAATTATTCAACCAACCGAACGTCAGTGTTTGTGCGTGTGTTTCTGTGTGTGTGTTTGTGTGTTTCTGTGTGTGAGTGTGAGTGTGTGTTTCTGCGCCTGTGTTTCTGTGTGTGTGTGTGTGTGTGTTTGTGAGTGTGTGTGTGTTTGTGTGAGAGAGAGGAGAGAGAGAGGGGGGAGAGATAGAGTGAGTGAGGTTTAACGTATCGTCTGAATGATGGCGTCTCCGACAATGCGTCTCTCTCTCTCTCTCCCCATGGCCCTGACCAACCCGACTCTCCCGCTCTCCCCCCATAGCCCTGACCAACCCCCACTCCGCCGCTCTCCCCCCATAGCCCTGACCAACCCCACTCCCCCGCTCTCTCCCCATAGCCCTGACCAACCCAACTCTCCCGCTCTCCCCCCATAGCCCTGACCAACCCCCACTCCGCCGCTCTCTCCCCATAGCCCTGACCAACCCCACTCCGCCGCTCTCTCCCCATAGCCCTGACCAACCCCTACTCCGCCGCTCTCTCCCCATAGCCCTGACCAACCCCACTCCGCCGCTCTCTCCCCATAGCCCTGACCAACCCCGCTCCCCCGCTCTCTCCCCATAGTCCTGGAAACTTGTCCTCCCCAAATAATGATCTATTTCTCTCTTAAAAGTTGTTGTCAAATCGGCTTCCGTCAGCCTTTCAGTCAATGCATCCAAGATCCCAACAGCTCTCTGTGTGAAAACATTTCTCTTCACCTTTCCTCGGTTTCTTTTAACGACTATTTTAAACTGATGACCTCGGGTTACCATAGACATATAGAATTGTACAGCACAGAAGGAAATGAAGGCATTAGAGACCAACACTAAAAGGATTATTGCATTATTATTAATGATGACGGATATTATTCCCAATGCCATTTTGAGCACAAAGTGAAATTTGAATGTTGAAACACAATTTGCATGAAGAGCCCAGCAATGGGGGTGGAGGCGTGTTCACCTCACGCTTCCTGATGTAAATTCCCGATGACATTCACATTTGCTGCGGGCGGAAAATATGACAGGTTGGTCTGACTTCATCCCCATTAGTCACACATGGGAAGGCTTTTCAGCCCCTCCAGCCTGTTCCACCATTCTATAAGATCGTGGCCGATCTGTACCTTAACTCCAATTACTCCCCTTTGCCCCGTATCCCCTGATCCCCTGACTCGACAAACAGCTCCACACCTCAGTCTGGACAATGCGAATTAATCCACAGCCTTTTGGGGGAGAGAGAGAGACACAGAGTAACGCAGAAACAGTAACACAGAAATAGAGTAACCCAGAAACAGATTAACAGATGCTTCCATATGATATAGAAACAAAGTAACACAGAAACAAAGTAACACAGAAACAATGATATAGAAACAAAGTAACACAGAAAGAGAGAAACACAGTAATATAGAAAGACCACTTGATCCCGTGACTTAACAAATATCTCTCCACCTCAGTCTGGACAATGTGAATGGATCCACAACCTATTGGGAGAGAGAGAGAGAAAGATTCCCACTGGGCTTTGGGTGAGAAACTGCCCCTGATTTCACTCCTAAATGGCCTCCCCCCGCCACCACCCACCAGAGGGAATAGTTTCCCTGTCTACCCTTTCGAATCCCTTTATTACTTTAAACACCTCAACCAGATCAGCCCTCACTCAACCTTCCAAACTCAATGGAATAGAGATCGCGTTTATACAACCAGGCCTCGTAATGGAACCCTTTAAACCCCGGTATCATGCTGGTGATTCGGTGCTGCACCCCCTCCCCACAGAGCCAATATATCCTTCCTGAGGTGCGGGGCCCAAAACTCATCGCAGTCTCCCGATGGGGCCTGACCAAGGCTCTATATAGTTGGAGCATCATTTCCTCTCCTTTATATTCCAGCCCCTGGAAATAAAGGCCAACATCCCATCAGCCGCTTCAATAACGTTGTGTGGCTGTGAGTTGGTTTAGTGATTGTGGACGTGGACACCCAACACTCCACAGTTTCTCACCAGATGAACAGATTGGAGACAGAGTAAAGATCCCTCTGGATTTTGCCATCTTCCTCACCAAAGGCCTCACAGCATTTCACAAAGAATAGCTGTCTAGTGTTAACAAATGCGGAGGCCATTTGGCCTTCACACCCCCCCCCCCCCACACACACACACACACAGCTGTGATGTGAGTGAGCGAGGCCTTGGGGTGGTTGTTGACCAGCAGAGAAACTCCCTTCTATTTTCTCAAAGTTATTGAGGTGTTTTTAAAGTCTGGATTGAGCTGAACCACAAAACGCATGTGATTTCCCAATTGGTGTGTGTGCTGCTCAGCTCAGTGAGATGGCAGAGAGAGTTTCCATTGTTCCTACATTTGACTGTCATTGCATATATTTTGCATGTTTAGAAAAATATCTTCTAGTTCCTTGTTCAGGGGCTGCTGTGTTTTGTGATCTGAGACATATGTGTTTCCTTTCTTTCTCGCCATTCTCTCTATGAATCCCTCCAATCCGGCTTCTGCGCTGCCCACAGTGCCCACAGCACCTTGCCCAACAGCTCTGGTCAAAGTCACTAATGACATTCTGAACATCTGTGATCAGGGCTCCCGCTAAGTCCTTGTCCTCCTCGATCTCTCTGCTGCCTTCGACACTGTCCACCACTCCATCCTCATACACCACCGCTCTTTACTCTTCGCGGACCTGCCCTTGCCTCGTTCGATTCCTATTTTTCTCACCATCGCCACTTTGTTGCCTCTAACGGTGTCTCCTCCATCCCCCGCACTGCCACATATGGGGTCCCCCGGGGCTCTGTCCTTGTCCCCTATTTAATGTCTACATGCTCCCCCTCGGTGACATCATCCGCAGACATGGGTTTAAAATCTATATATATATGCGGATGACACCCAACTCATATCTTTCTACCTCCTAGTACCCTACCGACATGCCCACTCCCTCTGCTCAGCCGGCTCTGGCCTGCTCCATGTCCTCCCACCCATCCCACCATTCTGCCCCCAAGCTCAGGAATTCCATCCCCCAATCACTCCACCTTGCCCCATCCTTAGCCTCCTACAATTCCCACCTCAAAACCCTCCTCTTCGACCATGCCATTGGTCACCCCCCTTCCCCTCCCCTCCCTTCTCGCCACTTGGCCTCAGCTCGGGTCTGAAATGCTGTACATTGTCCAGTGCCTTGGGACGTCCTCCCGACGTGAAAACACTATACAAATGTAATCTTGTTGTTGTTTGGTGCAAAAATAATCTCCATCACTGTCTGTCAATAAGGTCTCTGTGGCAGTGAAATCTGATGCTGATTATACTACTCTGACACACAGTATCACAGAAACAGAGTAACACAGAACCAGAATAACACAGAAACAAAGTAACACAGAAACAGAATAACATAGAAACAAAGTAACACAGAAACAAAGTATACAGAAACAGAATAACATAGAAACAAAGTAACACAGAAACAGAGTATCGTAGAAACAGAGTAACACAGAAACAGAGTATCACAGAAACAGAGTAACACAGAAAGAGAGAAACACAGTAACATAGAACCACAGAAACATAGAAGGATCCCTTGAACCCCTGACTTAACAAACATCTCTCCACCTCAGTCTGGACAATGTCAATTAATCCACAACCTTTTTTGGAGAGAGAGAGAAATTCCCACTGGGCTTTGGGTGAGAAACTGCCCCTGATTTCACTCCTAAATGGCCTGGCTCTGATTTTAAGATGTTGCCCCTTGTTCTGGATTCCCCCTCCACCACCACCCACCAGAGGAAATAGTTTCCCTGTCTCTACCCTTTCGAATCCCTTTATTACTTTAAACACCTCAACCAGATCAGCCCTCACTCAACCTTCCAAACTCAAGGGAATAGAGATCGCGTTTATACAACCAGGCCTCGTAATGGAACCCTTTAAACCCCGGTATCATGCTGGTGATTCTGTGCTGCACCCCCTCCCCACAGAGCCAATATATCCTTCCTGAGGTGCGGGGCCCAAAACTCATCGCAGTCTCCCGATGGGCCTGACCAAGGCTCTATATAGTTGGAGCATCATTTCCTCTCCTTTATATTCCAGCCCCTGGAAATGAAGGCCAACATCCCATCAGCCGCTTCAATAACGTTGTGTGGCTGTGAGCTGGTTTAGTGATTGTGGACGTGGACACTCAAATCCCTTTGCTCCTCCACAATTCTTAGTTTCTCACAATTTAGAAAATATTTTGTTTTATTATTTTCGGATCCACAATGGATGACCTCACACTTCGCCGCATTGAATGTCATCTGCCACTGTTTAGCCCACACACCTTGTTAAACTTCACCAGCGGAGCTGGACTGGTTTCATATTGTACCAAATTCTTCTTTGAATACTTCCCACTGTGGGTCTGTGGGTTTACCCATTAACAGTTCAGGCCAGGTTACTGTAGTTCATTTATTTCTTATCCCTTTGAAGTTTGCCTCGCTTCAATTTAAAATCCCGATTGCGACTCTCCTTCTCCCTCTCAAACCTTATGTCAAATTCAATCATATTATGGTCACTATTTCCAAGATCTTCCCTTATAGTCTGGTTATAAAGAGCCTTTCACATCTGGAGGACGTCCCAAGGCGCAGGACAGTCAGGGATCTGGACCCCAGCTGGGGGTTGGGATCAGGAGCGAGTGGATGGCGAGGAGGGAGGGGAATGAAAAAAAGGCTCTGTGTCGCTCCAGGAAACAATTGCTGATGATTTGCTGAGGAGGAAGCAAACTGCTGGAGTTGGTGTGTATATAGTTGGAGCGCTGTGGTTTCAGAGTTACTGTGGTTGCCGGGTATCTCACAGCCTCCACAGGAGCAGCCACACTGACCCCAGGACGGAGGAGTGACAGGACGTCTGGAGGGTGAGTCTGTGAAGTGACTCCCACAAAATATACAGTCAATTCACTTTAAGGTGTATTCTGATATTGTCCTGATATCCCTCTGTGTAAAAAGAAATGTTTTACCTCTTGTCTCCCTCAGTCTGATCCGGTGATGATTTGAAGTTACTCTATGTCCAAGTTGTTGTTGTTGATGCCTCTGGTTTGGGATTCACTGACCAGTGGAACTTGGTAGATGTCTCTGGTGTTGGCTTGAGAGACACAGACAGGGCTGCGAGTTCAAGCCCACATCGGAGGCTTTGAGCTCCCAGTCTTGGCTGCCGTTCCAGTGATGTTCTGACGGCATTGCTAGTGGTTCTGGTTCTGTCCTTCAGGTGAGGAGTTAGACTGAGCTGCTGTCTGTCTGTTCAGGTGGACACTGAACATCCTGCAGCACAATTGGGAAAGAGAATTTCACCCAATGTCCCGGCCGACAATCCTCCAAATCAATTGCTCGTTCACCTCATGGCTGTGTGTGGGGGGATTTGATTGTATCCAGCGCCTTGGGACGTCCTCCCGACATGAAAGGCGCTTTACACACGCAATGTGTTGTTGTTGTTGTTGTGCAAATTGGTGTTGTGTTTGTCTCAAGTCACTGCACTTGACAGTAAAAACTGAAAATAGTTCTCAGACACTTTATACCTGGAATTACACCTCCATCTCAAGGCAAACCTCATTGCCCACTTTCTGTCATCTCTCTTTCATTCACTGCCACTCTCTCTCTCACTCTCTCTCTCTTTCTGTTTCTCACGTACTTGCTCTCTGTGACTCTTTCACTCTCACAATGTCTCATACTCTCGTTCACTGTCACTCACACTCTCTCTTTCTCACCCTCGGTATCCCTGTCTGTCACTCTCCCTCTCTCTCTCTCTCTCTCTCTCTCTCTCACTCACTCACACTCTTTCTCCCTCTCTGTCGCTCCCTGTCTGTCACACTCTCACCTTCTCTGTCTCTCTCTCCCTCACCCCCTTTCACTCATACGCTCCCTCTCTCCCTCTGTCTCTCTCTCAATCTCACACACTCCCTCTCCCTGTCTCCCTCACTCTTTGTCTCCCTCTTTCTCTCTCTCCCTCTCTCACTGAGTCTCCCTCACACTTGCTTTCTCTCCTTATCTTTCCCTCACCCTCTCTGTCTCCCTCTCTCTCTATCCCAGGCTCTTCCTCTCTCTCACTCTCACTCTCACTCTGTCTCTCACTCTCTCTCACTCACTCACTCACTCACTCACTCATTTCTCTCTCTCTCACTCTCTCTGCCCCTCTGTCTCTCCCTCACCCTCTCAGTCTCTCTCTCACTGTCTCTGTCTCTCCCTCACCCTCTCAGTCTCTCTCTCTCTCTCTGCGTCTCTCCCTCACCCTCTCAGTCTCTCTCTCTCTCACTGTCTCTGTCCCTCCCTCACCCTCTCAGTCTCTGTGCCCAGTAACATCGCCGCTTGTGTTGCAGACGCTGTTGTTGGTCTCCAACCCCCGGGTCACAATGAAGGACCTGTTCCTTCTGCTGTTGGTGCTGGTTCCAGGTCAGTCAACTCCCCCCTCACTGTCATTCCATATTTACCCCCCACACAGCACATCTGTCCCCACACACCCACACAGCACATCTGTCCCCACACAGCACATCTGTCCCATACCCCCACACAGCACATCTGTCCCCACACACCCACACAGTACATCTGTCCCCACACCCCCACACAGCACATAGGTCCCCACACACCCACACAGCACATCTGTCCCCACACACCCACACAGTACATCTGTCCCCACACACCCACACACAGCACATCTGTCCCCACACAACCACACACAGCACATCTGTCCCCACACACCCACACAGTACATCTGTCCCCACACACCCACACACAGCACATCTGTCCCCACACACAGCACATCTGTCCCCACACAGCACATCTGTCCCCACACACCCCCACACAGCACATCTGTCCCCACACCCCCACATAGCACATCTGTCCCCGCACACCCACACAGTACATCTGTCCCCACACACTCACACACAGCACATCTGTCCCCACACACAGCACATCTGTCCTCACACACATCACATCTGTCCCCACACACAGCACAACTGTCCCCACAGCCCCACACCAACACATTTGTCCCCACCCCCACACACACAGCACATCTGCCCCCAACCCCCCCACACAGCACATCTGTCCCCACCCTCACTCAGTCACTCACTCACACAGTCACTCACACAGTCACTCACACACACAGTCACTCACACGCTCACAGTCACTCAAACAGTCACTCAAACAGTCACTCACACAGTCACTCACTTACAGTCACTCACTCACTCACACAGTCACTCACACAATCACTCACACAATCACACACTTACAGTCACTCACTCAGTCACTACAGTCACTCATTCAGCATCACTCACTCACACAGGCACTCACTCACCCTCACTCACACATTCACTCCTCACACAGTGTTTCAACAGTCAACTCAGTCACCCATTCACTCACACAGTTACTCGCTCACACAGTCACTTGCTCACACAGTCACTCGCTCACACAGCCATTCACAGTCACTCACTCACTCACACAGTCACACACTCACACAGTGAGTCACTCACATAGTGAGTCACTCACACAATCGCAGTCACTCACACGGCCACTCACTTACATTCACTCTCATTCAGTCACGACAGTCACTCACTCAGCATCATTGACTCACATAGGCACTCACTCACCCTCTCACACATTCACTCCTCCAACAATGATTCAACACACAGTCGCTCGCTCACACAGTCACTTACTCACTCACACAGTCACTCACACACACACAGTCAATCAGTCACTAAACAATCACTTACACAGTCACTCATTCACCTTCACTCACATGGTCACTCATTCACACAGTCACATAGTCACTCACAGTTGCTCACTCACACACTCACTCACTGCACACTCACTCACACACCCTCACTCACGCAATCACACAGTCACTCACACACACAGTCACTCACACAAATAGTCACTCACACACACAGTCAATCACACACACAGTCACTCACACACACAGTCACTCAACAACAAGAACAACAAGATTGCATTTATAGAGCGCCTTTCACGTCGGGAGGACGTCCAAGGCACTGGACAGTTGGTCGGGACTCGAGCATTGGGGGGAAAATGGTCAGGGTGACGGGAGGGGAAGGAGCGAGGAGGGAAGGGAAGGGAGGGAGTGAGGAGGGAAGGGACGGGAGGGAGGGAGCGAGGAGCGGAGGGAAGGGAGGGAGCGAGGAGGGGAGGGGGAGTGGGGGAGGGGAGTGTGGGGAGGGGGAATGTGCGGTGTGGTGGAGTGGAGGGGGAGTGTGGGCGGAGGGGGAGTGTGGGGGGAGGGGAGTGTGGGGGGAGGGGGAGTGTGCGGTGTGGGGGAGTGCAGTTGATCACCAATTGTCACCGATCCTCACCTTCCCGTCATTTGCTCCAACAAACACGACGACAGATGTTTCCTCCTCTTCGCAGCGGTACAGACCATCCAATCCCCGGACAGAGAGTATCACAGGATCGACACGACCAGAACCTGGACTGAAGCCCAGGAACACTGCCGCAGTCACTACACGGATCTCGTGAGCATCCGGAGCCCAGAGGAGAAGAGGCTCATTGATCCCCTGTTTGTTGGCGGTCAGTGGGTCTGGATCGGGCTGTACAATAATGACCAGACTGAGGTCGGCTGGAAATGGTCAAGTGGAGACAACGTCAACTATAATCACTGGGGATATTGGGAACCGAATGATTACATGTCCGGATCAGTCTGTGTCACTGTGCGCAACAGTGGAGATGGTGATAGTGTTTGGATTGACACTGAATGCCATCTCACATACCATTTCGTCTGTTTCACAGGTAATGAGTGTGTGGCTGACACGACACGTGAGCCCCGCCCCCTCCTGCTGTCACTCACTGGGCTGTCCAGCCATGAGGGGCGGGGCTGGAGGACTGACCCTCATGCCCAGCTCCGCCCCCTCCTGCTGTCACTCACTGGCCTGTCCAGCCATGAGGGGCGGGGCTGGAGGACTGACCCTCATGCCCAGCTCCGCCCCCTCCTGCTGTCACTCACTGGCCTGTCCAGCCATGAGGGGCGGGGCTGGAGGACTGACCCTCATGCTCAGCTCCGCCCCTCCTGCTGTCACTCACTGGGCTGTCCAGCCATGAGGGGCGGGGCTGGAGGACTGACCCTCATGCTCAGCTCCGCCCCTCTTCACAATAACTAAAAGTTTATAAAAATGATAATTTTTTCACCCAATCAGTGACTGTTTGTGGGACGTCGCTGCGCACTATTGGCTGCCGTGTTACGCCCACAAAATACAGTTACTACACTTTGCAGTGTATCCTGTGAAGAGCTTTGGGACGTCTCGAAGACACGAAAAGGCGCTGTGACAAGTGCCAGAATTATTATTATTATTATTATTGCTAATAATATTTTCTCTTCGCAGCTCTGTCCATCCAATCCCCGGACAGAGAGTATCACAGGATCGACACGGCCAGAAACTGGACTGACTTACAGTCACTCACTCACTCACACACAGTCACTCACACAATCACTCACACAATCACACACTTACAGTCACTCACTCAGTCACTACAGTCACTCATTCGGCATCACTCACTCACACAGGCACTCACTCACCCTCACTCACACATTCACTCCTCACACAGTGTTTCAACAGTCAACTCAGTCACCCATTCACTCACACAGTTACTCGCTCACACAGTCACTTGCTCACACAGCCATTCACAGTCACTCACTCACTCACTCACACAGTCACACACTCACACAGTGAGTCATTCACACAGTGAGTCACTCACATAGTGAGTCACTCACACACTCACAGTCACTCACACGGCCACTCACTTACATTCACTCTCATTCAGTCACGACAGTCACTCACTCAGAATCATTGACTCACATAGGCACTCACTCACCCTCTCACACATTCACTCCTCCAACAATGATTCAACACACAGTCGCTCGCTCACACAGTCACTTACTCACTCACACAGTCACTCACACACACACACAGTCAGTCACTAAACAATCACTTACACAGTCACTCATTCACCTTCACTCACACGGTCACTCATTCACACAGTCACATAGTCACTCACAGTTGCTCACTCACACACTCACTCACTGCACACTCACTCACACACCCTCACTCACGCAATCACACAGTCACTCACACACACAGTCACTCACACAAATAGTCACTCACACACACAGTCAATCACACACACAGTCACTCACACACACAGTCACTCAACAACAAGAACAACAAGATTGCATTTATAGAGCGCCTTTCACGTCGGGAGGACGTCCCAAGGCACTGGACAGTTGGGTCGGGACTCGAGCATTGGGGGGAAAATGGTCAGGGTGAGGGAGGGAGGGAAGGAGCGAAGAGGGAAGGGTAGGGAGGGAGTGAGGAGGGAAGGGATGGGAGGGAGCGAGGAGCGGAGGGAAGGGAGGGAGCGAGGAGGGGAGGGAAGGGAGGGAACGAGCAGGGGGTAGAGAGTCAAGAGGGGAGCTGAAGCTCACACACACAGTCACTCACACACACAGTCGCTCACACAATTCACTCACACAGCCACTGACTCATACAGTCACTCACACAGTCACTCATTCACAGTCACTCACAGTCACACACCCAGTTACACATAATCACTCACTCACACAGTCACTCATTCACACAGTCACTCACAATCACTCACTCCCTCACACAGTCACTCACTCATTCCCTCACACAGTCATTCACTGACTCACTCACAGTCACTCACTCACACAATCACTCAGTCACTCACTCACATAGTCACAAAGTCATTCACACATACAGCGGGGAGGGGAGTGTTGTGGGGGGGTGCGGAGTGGGGGAGTGTGTGGGGTGCAGAGTGTGGAGGGAGACTGTGGGACTGGGAGTGTGGGGGCGAGGGGGAGTGTGCGGTGTGGGGAGTGGTGGAGGGGGAGTGTGGGGGAGGGGAGTGTGCGGGGTGGGGGGTGTGGGGCGAAGGGGAGTGTGCGGTGTGGGGGAGGGGGAGGGGGAGTGTGCGGGGAGGGGAGTGTGGGGGGGAGTGTTGGGGGGGGGTGTGTGGGGGTGGGGAGTGTGCGGTGTGGGGAGTGGGGGGGAGGGGGAGTGTGCAGGGAGGGGGAGTGTGGGGGGAGTGTGGGTGGGGGAGTGGGGTGGGAGTGTGGGGGGGGGGAGTGTGGGGTGGAGGGGGAGTGTGGGGGGGGGGAGTGGGGGAGGGGAGTGTGGGGAGGGGAGTGTGGGGGAGGGGAGTGTGAGGGAGGGGAGTGTGGGGGGAGGGGAGTGTGGGGGAGGGAGTGTGGGGGGAGGGGGAGTGTGGGGGGAGGTGGGGGGGAGTGGGGGGAGGGGGAGTGTGGGGGAGGGGAGTGTGGGGGAGGGGGAGTGTGGGGGAGGGGAGTGTGGGGGAGGGGGAGTGTGCGGTGTGGGGGAGTGCAGTTGATCACCAATTGTCACGATCCTCACCTTCCCGTCATTTGCTCCAACAAACACGACGACAGATGTTTCCTCCTCTTCGCAGCGGTACAGACCATCCAATCCCCGGACAGAGAGTATCACAGGATCGACACGACCAGAACCTGGACTGAAGCCCAGGAACACTGCCGCAGTCACTACACGGATCTCGTCAGCATCCGGAGCCCAGAGGAGAAGAGCCTCATTGATCCCCTGTTTGTTGGCGGTCAGTGGGTCTGGATCGGGCTGTACAATAATGACCAGACTGAGGTCGGCTGGAAATGGTCAAGTGGAGACAACGTCAACTATACTCACTGGGGACATAGGGACCCGAATGATTACATGTCCGGATCAGTCTGTGTCACTGTGTACAACAGTGGAGATGGTGGTGGTGTTTGGAATGATGGTGTCTGCGACACCAAACGCCCTTTCCTCTGTTTCACAGGTAATGAGCGTGTGGCTGACATGACAGAGTGATCTCAGCAGCGACTCCCGGGGGCTGTGGGCAGTGGGCGGTGGGTGTGGGCTGTGGGGGGCGGTGGGGGGCGGTGGGTGTGGGCTGTGGTGCGGGCGGTGGCGGTGGTGGGGGCGGTGGGTGTGGGGTTGGGTCACTGATGTTCTGGGACAGTGCAGAGAGAGAGAGCTTTTCTCTGCCTCTGACCTGCGCTGTAACCAACATCGCTGTCCATCAGATGGGAATAACGTACCACAGGACGATCCGGAGGTCGCCCGAGTGTGTGTTTTATTGCTGGTAACTGCAGTGCGTGAATGTGGGGTAAGAGATTAGAACGGTCCCCTGTACAGGGCCCGTAACTCCCACGTGTTTATTTCCAGAGAGAAAGACACCAACAACAGCTCCGTCCACTGCCGCTCCTGAAACCGCCCCATCCACAGCCGCCAGAGACACCTTCACCCCATCACAGAGCCCAGCGACCGAGCCCACCTCCCGCTCAGAGCCAGGTCAGTGTCCATGGGCTGCCCGTCAGGGGCTGTGTTTCTGACGGTGGCTCCGACCAAAGTTCCTCCGCGACTTCAAACCCTCTCGATTCCCGGCAGGTGATACGTTGGGCGAGTTTCCTCGCTCCACACACCTGTTTACGTAGCAGTAAATAGGAACCCGGTTGTTGGTCGATTGGTGGTTTGCTTTTCCAGGGATAATAATACTCTCCACAACTTTTTAAAATAATAACAATAATAATTTGGTCATTGAATCCACGCTGTTTGTGGGAATTGGCTCTGCACAATTCGCTGCCGCATTTTGCGCACAAACTGCACAGTCACTACACTTTACAGTATATCCTGTGAAGCGCTTTGAGACGTGATAAGGCGCTGTGTCAGATGCAAGGCTTATTAATATTAATATCATTATAATTATATGAGCTGATCCCCTTCTGATTGTGGACAACATGAAGGATCATGTAACCTGGTGCTTGGCTGCTGGGCTCTGGGCTTGAAGTAATAACTGGGAGTGTGAGCCGAGACGCCCCGAGTAATGCTTCTCCTGTCTCCACAGATAGACAACCAACACCCTCTCCCCTCCCAGTGAGGCCTTCAACCATCGAGGATCAGGGATTCTGTGATGATAACCCTGGTCAGTGCACTTTGTGTCAGAGCGATTCTCAACCAGTCGACAGCTCTTTACATTGTCTTTGCTGTGTCACCTGGACTCTGCGACCCCAACCCCCCAACCCCACCTCAACCCCACACCAACACCTCATCCAACCGCCCCCCCAATCACCAACCCCCACACCTCACTTCACCCACCTCACCTGACTCCACCCGCCCCCCTCCCCGTTGAGTCAGTGCGACCTCACCCTCTGGAGGTATAACACTGGGGACAGGAGGAGGCCATTCAGCCCTGGAAGCCTTTTCAGACAGTTTGTTAAATTGTGGCAGATCTTTTCATCAGATTCGCCGCCTTTTCTCCACAAACCCCGTTACTTCCCAAATGATTGTCTTACATTTGCGGTGTTGAGTTAAGATGATATCCCACCAATGGCGCTCGCATTCCTCTCTCTGATCAGGGCCAGTGCAACGGGAGCCATAGGATTCTCAGGACTGAGCCATTGTGTGTGTGGGGTGAGGGGGAGGAGGGGATCCTCTCACTTGTTTTCAAATCCCTTCATGCCCTCGCACCTCCCTTCCTCTCCGACCTGCTTACCCCCCTTCCCGTACCAACTGTCTCCGCTCGACTGGCTCCGTCATCCTGTTTGCCCCTCGAGCCCTCCATTCCACTATTGATGGCCGTGCTTTCAGCCAGTGGGCCCCCAAACTTTGGAACACACTTCCTCTATTCATCCCCCTTGTCCCTCCTGCCCCATCTTCAGGTCGTGCCTGAAGACCTTCTTCTTTGACCCGTGCCTACGGTCACCTCCCCCCGGCTCAGCGTTAAGCTCCATCACTGTCGAGCGCTCTGGGACACTGCCCTGCGTAATTGGCGCTGTGTAAATGTGAGTTGTTGTTGTTGTTGTTGTGATTCTCTGACGATGGCCTCGGTTTCGTCTCCGACTCCAGCTGTGGGTCACCAATTGAAGAACCAGTGCCTAAAACTGAGATTAAGAAACTCTTTGTTGTTTAGAATGCCATTTGGTGCCTTTAACTCTCAAGATCACTTACAAGGGAAATCCTCCGACTCCTGAAGAAATTGAGCGATTGGAGGTGTCGCTTTGGGGCCAGGTAAGTCACTGGACCTGAAGTGTTGCTTCGCACCGTGAAAACATGGGCCCCAGCCCTGACCACACACTGAGCTACAGCTTCCTGTAGCCTTCCTCTTGTCGCTGTTTCCAGTCTCAGGTGGACGTCAAAGATCCCACGGGACAGTTGGAAAAGAGAAGGGAGTTTCTCCCTGTGTCCTGGCCAGCAATCCTCCAAATAAAATTGCTTGCTCACTCCTTGTGGGAACTTGTTATGTGCAAATTGGCTGCCGCGTTCAGCCTAGAAAAAACACACTTTACATTAGTTCCTGTGAAGCCCCTTGAGACGTCCAAGCAGCACGAAAGACGCGATAGCAATCGCAAGGACGGTTATTACCATCATATTAAATGGGATTGTCCCTTCACAAACCCACCAACTTTCTGTAAGTCACTGAGGTCTCTCTCTCTGTCCGGCCCGTGCTCCGAGCTGCTCTGATCTCCATGTTAATTGGTTGTTTTATTCAGTTACACGAGAGGCTGAAGAAAGCGTTCCCCAACTTGACTTTCGGGAGAGTGAAGCCCAAGGAACGCTCTGCTGACAAGAATCCCTGAGGGACGAGGGTACCGGGATAAGGAAAGGCCAGCAATGCCTGGGCACAGCTTGTGTCCTGTTCTCTCAGCAGTTGCTGCCTTACCCCTGGCTTTAGAGGGTGTTAGGAATGCTTGTGTTTCTGCCTCGTGTTGTTTGAGGCGATGGTGATGGGTTAACACTTGAGCTCAGCTTTACCCCAATGTTGTGACAAAGGGAGTTATTTTACCGCTTGCTTATTGTAATCCAATAGTTGTGATTTTACGCGTTGTTTTATTGTGCGGCTAAGAAATGAGTAGCGTTATATTTGACTTCCCGAGCGGACACGGGCTTTGCTTCCCGTCATGTGGTTCCTATAATAAGTAGTTTAGAGATAAACGCTCCTCTGACGTGGAGTTTTGAATGGATTGATTGGCATGAGGGGTGACAGCAATAGATGGAGATTGAAGTATGTTTTTTGTTGTTTGAGCCGATGGTGATGGGTCAACATTCTCGCGATCAGCTTTACCCCAACGTTGTGACAAAGAGGGGGTTATTTTGCCACTTGTTTATTGCAATCCAATAGTTGTGGATAATCCGGAGATAAACATGGAAACCGTTCGCGTTGTCACCGTGTGCATTTGTATCACCTCATCTGTAACGTTCCGATTCCCATTAAAGCTTCTTGAACACAAAGTGCGGAGGGAAAGTCGGGCACGTGTTCTGTGAGCTTTGCTGTCGGGTGGTGGGTGGGTCTCCGCTCCCCGTGTCCGGCCAGAGCCGAGGCTGGAGAGGGGAATCTGCACTGACCCCTGACCTGGGAGCGTGGACGGACGCACAGTGTAGGGGGAGCTTCACGGTGTCTCTGATGTCACGGGCTGCCGAGCCAAGCGGTGACGTCACGCCACGGCCGAGTGACGTGTCGCGCTGCCTGGTGACGCGAGGGGCGCGGTGACGTCACGCCGCACACCGTCGCTGAGTGAAGCCGCTTCTCCGCACCGCTGCCTCACGGCGGCTCCTGTTCACTGTTATTGTCTCCTGTGCAAAAGAGGGAGTGAGAGAGACAGAGACTGAGAGTGAGAGATAGAGAGAGAGACTGAGCCTGAGAGGGAGAGAGAGAGTCAGAGAGATAGAGAGAGGGAGAAGAGAGAGGGAGACAGAGACTGAGAGGGAGAGGGAGGGAGAGAGAGGGAGAGGTAGAGGGAGATAGAGAGGGAGAGACAGAGACTGAAAGGGAGAGAGAAGAGAAGAGACGAAGGGAGAGAGAGGGAGAGACTGTGAGGGAGAGAGAGATAGAGACTGAGAGGGAGAGAGACTCAGGGGGAGAGAGAGGAGAAAGAAAAAAGAGACAAACGTTTCAGAGAGATAGAGGGTGAGAGAAAGTGAGATAGAGTGAGGGAGAGATATATATATATAGAGAGAGATAAAGCGAAAGAGAAGAGGAACAAAATTAAAAAGAAGAAATGTAGAGAAGAAAAGCCGGTGACGTGAGAAAGAGAGAGGGAGAGAGAGAAGAGAGGGATGGATGTTTTGTAAATTTAATAAAATAAAGAAGAAACGGAAAACAAAATAAGCCGATGCTGTGAGAGAGAGTGACAGAGAGAGTGAGCGAGTGTGACAGAGAGAGTGAGAGAGTGTGACAGAGAGAGTGAGAGAGTGTGACAGAGAGCCAGTGGAGTTTGGCGAGGGTGGGAGTGATGGGGTCGGGCGAGGGAGGGAGTGATGGGGTCGGGCGAGGGAGGGAGTGATGGGGTCGGGCGAGGGAGGGAGTGATGGGGTCGGGCGAGGGAGGGAGTGATGGGGTCGGGCGAGGGAGGGAGTGATGGGGTCGGGCGAGGGAGGGAGTGATGGGGTCGGGCGAGGGTGGGGGTGATGAGGTCTGTTCTCTCTTTCTCTCTCTGTCCTGTTTTTCCTCCCTCTCTCTGGTCTGGCAGTTTGCCATTTGCCTCTCTCGTTTTTTTTCGCCCTCCATTTCTTCCTTGTGTCCTGGAGGTTTGCGTCTCTCTCCCTGTCCTGGGCTTTTGCCTCTGTCTCTCTCCTCTCCCTCAGGCGTTCTCTCTGTCTCCCAGAGGTTCTCCAGCCTCAGGCCCTGTCATTAAAGCCTCTCTGCTGTCCCTTTCTCCGCAGGTTTGACTTGCATCGCGATGAGTAGCGCGGGGCGGACCCTCAGGGTCTCGTGGTTGCGTCCAGCAGCGGCTGTGAGCATGGCCGACGCGAGCTCGGGGTTCTTTCCTCGCATTTTCCTCCCTGAGCTGTGAGCACGGGTCGGGGTCCTGCGGAAGGAACGGGCGTCGTGGGTTTTATTGTTTTGTCTGTGACCGATCCGGGTGGCGTCATGGTCGCTGGCGGAGAAGGTGTCGCGGGACCGGGTGGACATTTCACTCGAAACAGTTGTTCCCTGTTTCTGCGTCAGAAATAAAACACTCAGCGTGGACCCCAGCCCACGTCGTTCCCCTCGTCTCTCCTTTCCACAGTTGCACCTTCATGCTCCAGTATAAGTGCTGCATTGTCAGATAACAACAACAACAATAATCCTGGCATTTGACCCGGCGCCTGACCACGTTTTCGAGACGTCTCAAAGCGCTTCACAGGATTCACTGTAAAGCGTAGCGACTGTGCGCTTTGTGGGTGGAACGCCAAAGAGACGGAGTTGTGAGTTTACGTGGCCACGTTAACGCGCTCACATCTGCCTTCACATGGGCACCGCTGTACATCTGTGCGCCACGTGGGAAGGGAAAGCACATGCTGGCTGGTTGCCAGCATGAAAGATGGCGTCGGCATGCCTTCCCCCCACCTTTCTGCCATCTTTGATATTGGCAACGCGACTGATTGAGGCACACGACTGACCGGATGTGCGGTGGATGGCGACCAATCAGATGAGGTGGGCGGGCGGGGTCTAAAGATGATTGACGCACAAGGGGACCAATGAAATAAGGTGGAGCGTGTGTGCGCGGGGGGGCCGGTGACGATCTAAGGCAGTCGAATGATTGTTGGAAGGGGGCGGTGCAGCGGGGATGATTGACGCGCAGAAACACCAATCATAGGACGACAGGGTGCGGTTTGAATGTGACTGACGGGCGGCTGGTCCAATGGAAGCGCGAGGCACGTGGTGCGGATTAGGCTCCGCCTTTTCCAACTGCCTTTCCTTGTCGTCGGCGCCATTTTGTGTCTGAGGCAGTGATTGAGGGAAAGAGAGAGAGAGAGAAGAGGAAGGGAAGGAGAGAAAAGGAAAAGAAGCCGGTGACGTGAGAGAGTGTGAGTGTGTGAGAGAGAGAGAGCGAGTGAGAGAGAGTGAGTGAGAGAGAGAGAAAGGAGGGGGTGAAGGAGAAGAAGAGACAACAAAGATGGTGAAAATCTTTGTGGGGAACCTGCCGAGGCCGACCACAGGCGACGAGATCCGCTCCCTGTTCGAGAAATACGGCGAAGTGAGTGAGTGCGACCTGATCAAGGTGAGAGAGTGATTGACAGCCGTTACCATGGGGACAGAGAGTGATTGACAGCCGTTACCATGGGGACAGAGAGTGATTGACAGCCGTTACCATGGGACAGAGAGTGATTGACAGCCGTTACCATGGGGACAGAGAGTGATTGACCGCCGTTACCATGGGGACAGAGAGTGATTGACAGCCGTTACCATGGGGACAGAGAGTGATTGACCGCCGTTACCATGGGGACAGAGTGATTGACCGCCGTTACCATGGGGACATAGAGTGATTGACCGCCGTTACCATGGGGACAGAGAGTGATTGACCGCCGTTACCATGGGGACAGAGAGTGATTGACCGCCGTTACCATGGGGACAGAGAGTGATTGACCGCCGTTACCATGGGGACAGAGAGTGATTGACCGCCGTTACCATGGGGACAGAGAGTGATTGACAGCTGTTACCATGGAGACAGTGAGGGATTGACAGCGCACACCATGCGCACACCATGCGCACACCCCGCCTCCCTGTACATGCACTTGGAACTCAGACAACCGAAGCTGACGTTCCAGCGCAGTACTGGGGGGAAACAGTGAGAGCACCGCATTGTCGTGGAGGCTGTCCTTTGGATGAGACGTTAAACTTCACTCACACCCTCCCTCCCCGTCTGTGCCCCGTACAGGACGGCCGTTAAAGATCCCCTGCGGTGCTGTCGGGAAAAGAGAGGGGACTTTTTCTCCCATTGTCCTGGTCGACAATTCTCCCCCCCAACCCCAGATAAAATCGCTCCCTCCGCAAATATTTGCGGGACGTCCCTGTGCGCAAACTGGTTGCCACTTTACACCCACAAAATACACAGTCACTCCACTTTACAGTATAATAATAATCCTTGCATTTGATACAGTGCCTGTCACGTCTTCGAGACGTCTTAAAGTGCTTCACGGGATATCCTGTATAGTGTAGTGACTATTTTCTTGCCGAAACACCCTGCAATATTAACTGCGAGGATTATTATTATTATTGTTTTCTCCCTGTTTCTGAGCAGAACTATGGCTTTGTCCATATGGACAACAAGGAGGCGGCGAAGGAGGCCATTAAGGCTCTGCACCACTACAACCTGCATGGCGTCTCCATCAACGTGGAGGCCAGCAAGAGCCTCAGCAAATCCTCCACCAAGCTGCACGTGGGCAAAATCAGCTCCTTGTGCACTAGCGAGGAGCTGCGCGCCCGATTCGAGGAGTACGGCTCCGTGCTGGAGTGCGACATCGTCAAGGACTACGCCTTCGTGCACATGGAGCGTGGAGAGGACGCCATGGAGGCCATCAAGGGGCTGGATGGCTCTGAGTTCAAAGGTGTGAGGGACTATGGGATGGAGTTACAGAGGGTGGGAGCAGAGAGGCTGAAGCCCCGACTGCTGATGGTGGGGTGGGCTGGGTGGGGGCGGAGCCCGGTGAGTGGAGGGACCGGACAGGTCGACACACACAGAAATCAGCTGAAGCGTTTAGTGAAAAATCTTGCGAAGACCAGCGGAGCAAGGCGCTGTGTGGAATGTGAGGATTATAATAATCGGGCAGCGCCATAGGGATTGTCAGCAGTGCTGTCGTTACCTGTGTTTCTCTCTCCCCCCCTCTGTGGAATCCGGTAGCTCAGTGGTTAGAGCGTTCGCCTCGCAAGTCAAAGGACCTGGGTTCGATTCCCAGTCAGTTCAGACAAACCGTTGGGCAAGTTTCCTAACTCCACACACAGACATACACACCCACGCCTCTGTTTATCAGCAGAAAGTAGGAACCCGCTTGTTAGTCAATTGTCGAATCGTTTTCGGGAGTAATAATCCCTTCAAAATAATAATAATAATAGTGTGATCACTCAACCCACGACTGTTTGTGGGACGTTGCTGTGCGCAGTTGGCTGCCATGTTTCTCCCATAGTATACATAGTCACTACACTTTACAGTGTATCCTGTGAAGCGCTCTGAGACGTCGCAACAATGTGATAAGGGGCTATGTCAAATGAAAGTTATTATTATTATTTCTCTCTCTCTATCTGTCTCTCAGGGAAGCGGATGCACGTGGAGTTGTCTAAGAGCCGGCTGAGGGTGCAGCCGGGGATGGGAGAGAAGAACACATGTTTCCGGTGCGGGAAGGACGGCCACTGGTCTAAGGAATGTCCCACTGACCGGCGGGCGGAGGACGTGGGTTACCCCGAGTACCTGGATCCCTACTCGATGGCCCCGCGCTATGGGGTTGTTGATTACTACGAGAAGTACCGGGCAGGGGCTTACGGAGCCGTGGGCATCCCCTACCCGGACCCCTGGGCCACCCCGCTAGCCTCCTACAGCAGCACCATGAGAGACCGCATGGGCAAGGCCCTGGACCCCTATGACCGCGATACGTTGGCTCAGACGCAGCCTTACTACAGCCGGGATCGCAGCCCCCTCCGCCGCTCGGCTGCCATGGCCTCCTACAGCAGCAGCTACGGCTACGAGACTGGGGCTCCCCTGGCAGCCTCCTACACAGCCTCCTACACGGCCTCGTACAACGCCTCCTACAGTGCAGCCTATAGCACAGGCTACAACACCTCCTACAGCACAGCCTACAGCACTCCCAGTGTCACCGCAGCTTCAACCTCAACCTCCACCCCCACTGACACCTACGTGGAGACACAGTACTCAGCCTACTGACCCCAGGTGAGGGGCGCTCGCTCGTTAGCTCGCTCACTCACTCACTCACTCACTCACTCATTCGCACGCTCACTCGATCACTGACTCAGTTACTCACTCGCTAGCTCACTGACTCTGCCTCTCGCTCAGTCACTCTCTCGTTCACACACTCGCTCACTCACTCGATCGCACAGTCGTTCGCTCGTTCACTCACTCGTACACTCGCTCACTCCCTCGCACACTATGATATGGGGTAATTGGAGTTGAGGTACAGATCAGCCATGATCTAATAGAATGGTGGAACCGGCTCGAGTGGCTAAATGGTCTCCTCTTGTTCCTATGTTCTGATCTTCAGTGGAGTCCTGTAGTTTTAAGTGGTTAGAGCGCTCGCCTCGCAAGCGAGAGGACCTGGGGTTCGATTCCCAGGCGGGTCAGGGTGAAATGTTAGGCAATTGTCCTTACTTCACAAACACACGCCTCTGTTTGCCCAGCAGTAAGTAGGAACCCAGTTGTTACTCAATTGGCTGATCGTTTTCCGGGGGTAATAAAAAAAATAAGTTGGTCACTCAATCCACAGCTGTTTGTGGGGACATCGCTGGGCGCAATTGGCTGCTGCGTTTCGTCCACAAAATACATAGTCGCCACATTTTACAGTGTATTCTGTGAAGCGCTTTGAGACGTCTTGAAGACGTGATAAGGCGCTGTATCAAATGCAAGGATTATTATTAATATTATTTGGCGCTGGAGGGGCATTGTGGGGGGTAATCTGTGCATATGCTATGTGGGGAGTGTGGATGATAGCCATGGGGAATGTGTATTTATGCCTGTGTATGTTTGTGTGTGTTTATGCCTGTGTGTCTGTATGTATGTGTGGTTCACATGGGGTATGTATGTGTGTGTCTGTGTGTATGCCTTATGCCTCCAGATATAAAAGGCGCTTTACAAATGTAATGTTGTTGTTATTGTTTCTGTATGTATGTGTGGTACACATGGGGAATGTGTCTGTGTGTTTTTGGTATGTTGGTAGTGTGTCTGTGTGAGGTACACTTGTGAAGTGTGTGTGTGTGTAAAGTCCACCTGGGGAGTACGTGTGAGGTATGCGGGAAGCGTGTGTGTGTGAGGTATACTTGGGGAGTGTGTGTGAGGTCCACTTGGGGAATGTGTGTGTGTGTGTGTGAGGAACAACAACTTGGATTTATATAGCGCCCTCCACGCCGGACGGAGTCTCAGAGCTTCACAGTGACGGATCCCGGGGCCGAGCCGGGGGGAGGGGGTGGTAGGTGACCAAAGGCACGGTTGAAAAGAAAAGGGCGGTTCAGCAGAAATCTGAAAAGAGGAAGAGAGGGGGCGAGGCGAAGGCTGTGAGGAAGGGAGTTCCAGAGCCTCGGGGCATAGTGGCTGCAAGCACGGCCGCCGAGGGTGGAGAGGAGGACTCGGGGGACAAGGAGGAGGCCAGACCCGGAGGAACGAAGGCAACTTGGGGAGTGTGTGAATGTGTGAGGTCCACTTGGGGAATGTGTTTGTGTATGAGGTACGTGGGGAGTGTGTGTGAGGTACGTGGGGAGTGTGTGTGTGAGAGGTACGTGGGGAGTATGTGTGCGTGTGAGGTACGGAGCGAGTGTGTGTGAAGTACGTGGGGAGTGTATGTGTGTGTGAGAGAGGTACGTGGGGAGTGTTTATTTCCTCTCTCGATGGCCAAGCTGATATTCCGTCCTCCCTGGGATAAGGGGTGAGAGCGGCGACCGAGGTAAGGCCTGGAGCGCGGTGCAGCTCGCGGTTGGGGGGGGCGGGGGGTGAGCTGACGTGTGTCTCGCTGCTCTTCACCACGACAAAGACCCTCTGTAGCCTCCCCACCAACCCCCTCCCTCCCCCCTCACACCCCTGTCTGTCGCATTCAGTGGCCTGAAGGAGCTGAGCAGACTGATCGCTGGGCGCCCGCCCCACAGATACACACAGAGCCAGACAGACAGACAGTGTGAAGCCTGTGGTCGTGTCAAGGAGAATGGTAACCACAGGGTGTGCTGGCTGAGAGACACACAGGCACACAGACACAGGCACACACATACATACAGACAGGCAGACACACACACAGACAGGCAGACACGCACACACAGACAGGCAGACAAACACACCCACAGGCAGACACACACACACAGACAGGCAGACACACACAGACAGGCAGGCACAGGCAACATACAGTCAGGCAGAGACACACACTGACAAATAGATACACATTCACAGACACACACACAGACAAGCAGACACACAGAGAAACACAGACAGGCACACAGACACACACACACACAGAGGTGGAATGGATGAACCCACTGTTGTCATCGACACCAGAGGATGGTGGTGTCAGGGGTAGTGAGGG
Organism: Callorhinchus milii; assembly: GCF_018977255.1. Taxonomy (NCBI): domain Eukaryota; kingdom Metazoa; phylum Chordata; class Chondrichthyes; order Chimaeriformes; family Callorhinchidae; genus Callorhinchus; species Callorhinchus milii. The sequence continues at coordinate 24,972 of NW_024704908.1, forward strand.
CTTGTGGCAAATTACACTCTTTGCCCCCTTGTCCCCATCCCTCCTTCACTGGTGCTTGGGGGAGTGCGAGAGAGAGGAAGCGATCGAGTGGCTGGAATTGCTCATGTGTTGTTGACTTCGGGATTTGCTGGTTAACCAACTACAACCGCACAACTTGCCATTGTTATCGCTGTCTGGCTAAGCTTTCCCGCTGCTTGTCCAGCTTAGGATCACCCTCCCCGTTAGATAGGGCTTTGGCTGCAGGGTTAACAGGAGCTGAGGGGGAGGATTCCCTGCCTCCAATGACTGGTTGGCCCTTCCAGGTCCTGTTGATGATCCAGGCCGGGCTGTGCTGTTATCAGCAGTGAGTGACCTGGAATACTGAGGACCCACCTGGCTCAGGAACCAGACTAGAGACAGTCCCAGAGGCCTGGCTGGATTTCCACACTCCATTGCCAGACATGTCACGTTGGGGCCATGTTAACTCTGAGGAGACCCCACTGACTTCTGCTTTATCCTGTCCCCCTCATGGATAGTCAGTCACTGCGCCCCGAAACTCAGGAACACTTCCCTCACTCCTCCTGCCTCGCCCCTCCTTCCGTTCCCATCTTCAGGTCACGCCTGAAGATCTTCCTCTTTGACCGATCACCCCCCCCGGCTCAGAGTTGTGCTCCGTCACTGTCTGCCCTGCGTGAGGGACGCTGTGTAAGTGCAAGTTGTTGATGAGGGGGTGACAGCATTTATCAGGAGCTTCCGAGCCTTTTTGGGAGGTGGCCTGGGTGTGCGGCCTCTCATTGCTGGGGAGGGGGTATGTGAAAGGCCAGTGTGTGCCCCCCTCTCTCTCTCCCTCCCCCCCCCCACACCCACCGCCCCCCGCCCTGCCCTCCTGCTCGCTGGCTGCTGTGAGCATGTTGACGATGTCTTTTCTTTCACAGGTGCTAATTCCCACCACAGTCTCGCGGGTTGCCGGCTCCGTCCGTTCACTGCTCGGGTCTTAACGGCGACGGGAAATAGCGCGGAGGACATCGCTCGCGGCAGCTTCTCTTTGTATTGTGCCCCCTTTTATCCCTCCCTCTCTCCCCTCCCTCTCTTTTCTCTCCCTCTACCTCCCCCACCCACCACCGCGCCCAGTCTGGACCCACCTCCCCTCCCCCCTGCCTGGAGCACGTGATGTTTATATATAACTATGTTTCTGGTTTGGTAGCTAATGTGTCCGGCCTCCAGCCTGTCCACAGGGTAGAGAGATTGTCACCGTGTAGAGAACCTGCAATAAAAACTATTCTACCTGACGACCCGAGTCTTCCTTTACATCAACTCTGCTCTCTGTCTGTCTGTCTCTCACTGTCCATTAGTGGGTGTCTGTCTGTCTGTCAGTCTGTTGCTCTCTCCATCAGTGTGGGTATGTCTCTCTGTGCATGTGTGTGTGTCTCTGACATTATTGGGCTGAGTAACTGGGCTATTATTGGGCTGAGTAACTGGGCTATTATTGGGCTGAGTAACTGGGCTATTATTGGGCTGAGTAACTGGGCTATTGTTGGGCTATGGGTTGGTTATTGGGCGGGTCGTTGGGCTATTGGGCTATTATTGGGGTTGGTAACCTGGTCAGTGAGTTACTGTCATTAACTTCCGGTTTGAGGGGAATTTATGCACTTCCGGAAGCCACCGGAACCGGAAATAGAAGCCGTGAAGCTGGTGGAGGTGAGAGAAAGAGAGGGGGACAGAGAGAGAGAGAGAGGAGGGCGGGGGGGCAGAGAGAGAGGGGGATAGAGAGAGGGAGGGATAGAGAGAGAGAGGGGGGGATAGAGAGGGATAGAGAGAGAGAGGAACAGAGAGAGAGGGATAGAGAGAGAGAGAGGGGGGACAGAGAGAGCGAAGGATAGTGAGAGAGAGAGGGATAGAGAGAGAGAGGGTTAGAGAGAGAGAGAGGGGGGCAGAGAGAGAGGGGACAGAGAGAGGGAGAGGGGGGGGACAGAGAGGGATAGAGAGAGAGAGGGGGGGATAGTGAGGGATAGAGAGAGAGACAGAGGGGGGATAGAGAGGAATATATATATAGAGAGAGAGGCAGAGTTTATTACAGCCACTGACCAGAGAGAGGGAGAGACAGAGACTATTACAGAAAGATAGAGAGAGAAGTAACCAGGTCAGTAGTTAAGACCCGAGCAGTGAACGGACGGAGCCGGCAACCCGCGAGACTGTGGTGGGAATTAGCACCTGTGAAAGAAAAGACATCGTCAACATGCTCACAGCAGCCAGCGAGCAGGAGGGCAGGGCGGGGGGCGGTGGGTGTGGGGGGGGGGAGGAGAGAGAGGGGGGCACACACTGGCCTTTCACATACCCCCTCCCCAGCAATGAGAGGCCGCACACCCAGGCCACCTCCCAAAAAGGCTCGGAAGCTCCTGATAAATGCTGTCACCCCCTCATCAACAACTTGCACTTACACAGCGTCCCTCACGCAGGGCAGACAGTGACGGAGCACAACTCTGAGCCGGGGGGGGTGATCGGTCAAAGAGGAAGATCTTCAGGCGTGACCTGAAGATGGGAACGGAAGGAGGGGCGAGGCAGGAGGAGTGAGGGAAGTGCTCCTGAGTTTCGGGGCGCAGTGACTGACTATCCATGAGGGGGACAGGATAAAGCAGAAGTCAGTGGGGTCTCCTCAGAGTTAACATGGCCCCAACGTGACATGTCTGGCAATGGAGTGTGGAAATCCAGCCAGGCCTCTGGGACTGTCTCTAGTCTGGTTCCTGAGCCAGGTGGGTCCTCAGTATTCCAGGTCACTCACTGCTGATAACAGCACAGCCCGGCCTGGATCATCAACAGGACATGGAAGGGCCAACCAGTCATCGGGGACAGGGAATCCTCCTACACAATTCCTGTTAACCCTACGAGCCAAAGCCCTATCTAACGGGGAGGGTGATCCTAAGCTGGACAAGCAGCGGGAAAGCTTAGCCAGACAGCGATAACAATGGCAAGTTGTGCGGTTGTAGTTGGTTAACCAGCAAATCCCGAAGTCAACAACACATGAGCAATTCCAGCCACTCGATCGCTTCCTCTCTCTCGCACTCCCCCAAGCACCAGTGAAGGAGGGATGGGGACAAGGGGGCAAAGAGTGTAATTTGCCACAAGCCCTCACTACCCCTGACACCACCATCCTCTGGTGTCGATGACAACAGTGGGTTCATCCATTCCACCTCTGTGTGTGTGTGTGTCTGTGTGCCTGTCTGTGTTTCTCTGTGTGTCTGCTTGTCTGTGTGTGTGTCTGTGAATGTGTATCTATTTGTCAGTGTGTGTCTCTGCCTGACTGTATGTTGCCTGTGCCTGCCTGTCTGTGTGTGTCTGCCTGTCTGTGTGTATGTTGCCTGTGTCTGCCTGTCTGTGTGTGTGTGTCTGCCTGTCTGTGTGTGTCTGCCTGTCTGTGTGTGTCTGCCTGTCTGTGTGTGTGTCTGCCTGTCTGTGTGTGTCTGCCTGTCTGTGTGTGTGTGTGTGCCTGTGTCTGTGTGCCTGTGTGTCTCTCAGCCAGCACACCCTGTGGTTACCATTCTCCTTGACACGACCACAGGCTTCACACTGTCTGTCTGTCTGGCTCTGTGTGTATCTGTGGGGCGGGCGCCCAGCGATCAGTCTGCTCAGCTCCTTCAGGCCACTGAATGCGACAGACAGGGGTGTGAGGGGGGAGGGAGGGGGTTGGTGGGGAGGCTACAGAGGGTCTTTGTCGTGGTGAAGAGCAGCGAGACACACGTCAGCTCACCCCCCGCCCCCCCCAACCGCGAGCTGCACCGCGCTCCAGGCCTTACCTCGGTCGCCGCTCTCACCCCTTATCCCAGGGAGGACGGAATATCAGCTTGGCCATCGAGAGAGGAAATAAACACTCCCCACGTACCTCTCTCACACACACATACACTCCCCACGTACTTCACACACACTCGCTCCGTACCTCACACGCACACATACTCCCCACGTACCTCTCACACACACACTCCCCACGTACCTCACACACACTCCCCACGTACCTCATACACAAACACATTCCCCAAGTGGACCTCACACATTCACACACTCCCCAAGTTGCCTTCGTTCCTCCGGGTCTGGCCTCCTCCTTGTCCCCCGAGTCCTCCTCTCCACCCTCGGCGGCCGTGCTTGCAGCCACTATGCCCCGAGGCTCTGGAACTCCCTTCCTCACAGCCTTCGCCTCGCCCCCTCTCTTCCTCTTTTCAGATTTCTGCTGAACCGCCCTTTTCTTTTCAACCGTGCCTTTGGTCACCTACCACCCCCTCCCCCCGGCTCGGCCCCGGGATCCGTCACTGTGAAGCTCTGAGACTCCGTCCGGCGTGGAGGGCGCTATATAAATCCAAGTTGTTGTTCCTCACACACACACACACACATTCCCCAAGTGGACCTCACACACACTCCCCAAGTATACCTCACACACACACGCTTCCCGCATACCTCACACGTACTCCCCAGGTGGACTTTACACACACACACACTTCACAAGTGTACCTCACACAGACACACTACCAACATACCAAAAACACACAGACACATTCCCCATGTGTACCACACATACATACAGAAACAATAACAACAACATTACATTTGTAAAGCGCCTTTTATATCTGGAGGCATAAGGCATACACACAGACACACACATACATACCCCATGTGAACCACACATACATACAGACACACAGGCATAAACACACACAAACATACACAGGCATAAATACACATTCCCCATGGCTATCATCCACACTCCCCACATAGCATATGCACAGATTACCCCCCACAATGCCCCTCCAGCGCCAAATAATATTAATAATAATCCTTGCATTTGATACAGCGCCTTATCACGTCTTCAAGACGTCTCAAAGCGCTTCACAGAATACACTGTAAAATGTGGCGACTATGTATTTTGTGGACGAAACGCAGCAGCCAATTGCGCCCAGCGATGTCCCCACAAACAGCTGTGGATTGAGTGACCAACTTATTTTTTTTATTACCCCCGGAAAACGATCAGCCAATTGAGTAACAACTGGGTTCCTACTTACTGCTGGGCAAACAGAGGCGTGTGTTTGTGAAGTAAGGACAATTGCCTAACATTTCACCCTGACCCGCCTGGGAATCGAACCCCAGGTCCTCTCGCTTGCGAGGCGAGCGCTCTAACCACTTAAAACTACAGGACTCCACTGAAGATCAGAACATAGGAACAAGAGGAGACCATTTAGCCACTCGAGCCGGTTCCACCATTCTATTAGATCATGGCTGATCTGTACCTCAACTCCAATTACCCCATATCATAGTGTGCGAGGGAGTGAGCGAGTGTACGAGTGAGTGAACGAGCGAACGACTGTGCGATCGAGTGAGTGAGCGAGTGTGTGAACGAGAGAGTGACTGAGCGAGAGGCAGAGTCAGTGAGCTAGTGAGTGAGTAACTGAGTCAGTGATCGAGTGAGCGTGCGAATGAGTGAGTGAGTGAGTGAGTGAGCGAGCTAACGAGCGAGCGCCCCTCACCTGGGGTCAGTAGGCTGAGTACTGTGTCTCCACGTAGGTGTCAGTGGGGGTGGAGGTTGAGGTTGAAGCTGCGGTGACACTGGGAGTGCTGTAGGCTGTGCTGTAGGAGGTGTTGTAGCCTGTGCTATAGGCTGCACTGTAGGAGGCGTTGTACGAGGCCGTGTAGGAGGCTGTGTAGGAGGCTGCCAGGGGAGCCCCAGTCTCGTAGCCGTAGCTGCTGCTGTAGGAGGCCATGGCAGCCGAGCGGCGGAGGGGGCTGCGATCCCGGCTGTAGTAAGGCTGCGTCTGAGCCAACGTATCGCGGTCATAGGGGTCCAGGGCCTTGCCCATGCGGTCTCTCATGGTGCTGCTGTAGGAGGCTAGCGGGGTGGCCCAGGGGTCCGGGTAGGGGATGCCCACGGCTCCGTAAGCCCCTGCCCGGTACTTCTCGTAGTAATCAACAACCCCATAGCGCGGGGCCATCGAGTAGGGATCCAGGTACTCGGGGTAACCCACGTCCTCCGCCCGCCGGTCAGTGGGACATTCCTTAGACCAGTGGCCGTCCTTCCCGCACCGGAAACATGTGTTCTTCTCTCCCATCCCCGGCTGCACCCTCAGCCGGCTCTTAGACAACTCCACGTGCATCCGCTTCCCTGAGAGACAGATAAGAGAGAGAGAAATAATAATAATAACTTTCATTTGACATAGCCCCTTATCACATTGTTGCGACGTCTCAGAGCGCTTCACAGGATACACTGTAAAGTGTAGTGACTATGTATACTATGGGAGAAACATGGCAGCCAACTGCGCACAGCAACGTCCCACAAACAGTCGTGGGTTGAGTGATCACACTATTATTATTATTATTTTGAAGGGATTATTACTCCCGAAAACGATTCGACAATTGACTAACAAGCGGGTTCCTACTTTCTGCTGATAAACAGAGGCGTGGGTGTGTATGTCTGTGTGTGGAGTTAGGAAACTTGCCCAACGGTTTGTCTGAACTGACTGGGAATCGAACCCAGGTCCTTTGACTTGCGAGGCGAACGCTCTAACCACTGAGCTACCGGATTCCACAGAGGGGGGGAGAGAGAAACACAGGTAACGACAGCACTGCTGACAATCCCTATGGCTGCCCGATTATTATAATCCTCACATTCCACACAGCGCCTTGCTCCGCTGGTCTTCGCAAGATTTTTCACTAAACGCTTCAGCTGAT
>NW_024704908.1:31680-44660 GCF_018977255.1 Callorhinchus milii
GGCGACGGGAAATAGCGCGGAGGACATCGCTCGCGGCAGCTTCTCTTTGTATTGTGCCCCCTTTTATCCCTCCCTCTCTCCCCTCCCTCTCTTTTCTCTCCCTCTACCTCCCCCACCCACCACCGCGCCCAGTCTGGACCCACCTCCCCTCCCCCCTGCCTGGAGCACGTGATGTTTATATATAACTATGTTTCTGGTTTGGTAGCTAATGTGTCCGGCCTCCAGCCTGTCCACAGGGTAGAGAGATTGTCACCGTGTAGAGAACCTGCAATAAAAACTATTCTACCTGACGACCCGAGTCTTCCTTTACATCAACTCTGCTCTCTGTCTGTCTGTCTCTCACTGTCCATTAGTGGGTGTCTGTCAGTCTGTTGCTCTCTCCATCAGTGTGGGTATGTCTCTCTGTGCATGTGTGTGTGTCTGACATTATTGGGCTGAGTAACTGGGCTATTATTGGGGTGAGTAACTGGGCTATTATTGGGCTGAGTAACTGGGCTATTATTGGGCTGAATAATTGGGCTATTGTTGGGCTATGGGTTGGTTATTGGGCGGGTCGTTGGGCTATTGGGCTATTATTGGGGTTGGTAACCTGGTCAGTGAGTTACTGTCATTAACTTCCGGTTTGAGGGGAATTTATGCACTTCCGGAAGCCACCGGAACCGGAAATAGAAGCCGTGAAGCTGGTGGAGGTGAGAGAAAGAGAGGGGGGGACAGAGAGAGAGAGAGAGGAGGGCGGGGGGGGCAGAGAGAGAGGGGGATAGAGAGAGGGAGGGATAGAGAGAGAGAGGGGGGGACAGAGAGGGATAGAGAGAGAGAGGAACAGAGAGAGAGGGATAGAGAGAGAGAGAGGGGGGACAGAGAGAGCGAAGGATAGTGAGAGAGAGGGGGATAGAGAGAGAGAGGGTTAGAGAGAGAGAGAGGGGGGGCAGAGAGAGAGGGGGATAGAGAGAGGGAGAGGGGGGGGACAGAGAGGGATAGAGAGAGAGAGGAACAGAGAGAGAGAGGGATAGAGAGAGAGACAGAGGGGGGATAGAGAGGAATATATATATAGAGAGAGAGGCAGAGTTTATTACAGCCACTGACCAGAGAGAGGGAGAGACAGAGACTATTACAGAAAGATAGAGAGAGAAGTAACCAGGTCAGTAACTACTCAGAGAGGTAACTAACCACAGAGACCTTACTATAGTCAGTGATAACAGACAGGGACTTACCCAGTAACCAGAGAGATTCATCAGTGCTACTAATCACAGTCATCAACCAGGTAACTAACCAGGTCAGGGTCACTAACCTGTGTCTCTGTGTCTTGTCACTGTGTGTGTCCATCACTGGGTGCGTGTGTGTGTCTATCACTGTGTGTATGTCTGTCACTGTGAGAGTGTTGTGTGTCTCTCTCTCACTGTGTGTGTTGTGTCTCTCTTTCACTCTGTGTGTGTGTGTTTGTTTCCCTTTCACTCTGTGTGTGTTTGTGTGTGTGTCTCTCACTCTGTGTGTGTCTGTCTGTCTCTCTCACTGTGTCTGTGTGTTACAGACGCTCTTGCTGTCTGAGGTGATGGAACACGAGGCTGATCATAGCACAATGTCCGACACAGCCGGAGCCTCCTGTACAGTGACCGAGACTGTAGCCAGTCAGCCTGACACTGTGAGTACCCCTTCATTAATACCCTCTCATTAATACAACAACAATACATTTGTGTAGTGCCTTTCACGTTGGGAGGATGTCCGGGGGGGGAAGGATGGTGATCAAAGGCACCGTTGAAGAGGAGGATCTTGAGATGGGTCTTGAAGGAGGCAAGGAAGGGGAAAAGGTAGAGGGACTGCGGGATGGAGGCAGTGGGTGAAGGCCCGCCCACCAATGGTGGGGCAAATGAGGCAGAGGGACTGTGGGAATGGAGCTGGGCTGGGTGGGGAACGTGAAGCAGGCCAGAGCCCGCTGAGCAGAGGGAGCGGACAGGTTGGTAGGGGGTTAGGAGATTGCAGAGGTCGGGGGGAGCAAGACCATGGAGGGCTTTGAAGGTAAGGCCCAGACCTTGGAACTGTATCCTCTGTGTGATGGGAAGCCAGTAGAGTCGGGCGAGGATGGGGGTGATGGGGTCACGGTGCGGGAGAGGACACGGGCTGCAGAATTCTGGATGATCTGCAGCCTATGGAGCACGGAGTTGCGGAGGCCGATAAGCAGGAAGTTTGCTTAGTTGAGCCTCGATGTAATGAAGGCGTGGATGAGGGTCTCCGGGGGCCTGTCGAGGCAGTCACGGAGCCGGGCGATGTTGCAGAGGTGGGGAAGGTAGAGCGGGTCAATGGCACAGACAGTGGGGTAGAAAGGACAGTTGAGGGTCATGCAAGACCTCCTCGCTACCCCATCAGTGAAGCTGTGAGAGTCTCATCAATCACTTGGATCAATACCTCGTCACCAGGATCAATAGGGCTCTGTGTCGCCTCCCACAGGAAACCCGCAGTATTACGCTGCGTCTGAGGAAAAGGAAAACGGACAAGAAGGTGGAGTGGAGCAGCGACACTGTGGACAACGAGAACCTCGGCCGTCGCTCGTCCAAGTGTGAGGATCTCTCTCTCTTTCTCGGTCCCTCCCTCTCTGTGCGTGTGTGTGTCTCTCTCTCTCTGTCTCTCTCTCTTTGTCCATGTGTCTCACTCCCTCTCTCACTCACTATCCCTCTCTCTCTCTCTCTCTCTCTCTCACTAACCTCTCTCTCTCTCACTAACCTCTCTCTATCTTTCACTAACCTCTCTTTCTCTCTCACTAGCCTCTCTATCTCTCTCACTAACCTCTCTCTATCTCTCTCACTAACCTCTGTCTCTCTATCTCTCTCTCACTAACCTCTCTCTCTCTCTATCTCTCTCACTAACCTCTCTCTCTCTCTATCTCTCACTCACTAACCTCTCTCTCTCTATCTCTCTCTCACTAACCTCTCTCTCTCTATCTCTCGCTCACTAACCTCTCTCTCTCTCTATCTCTCGCTCACTAACCTCTCTCTCTCTAGGCTGCTGTGTGTATAACAAGGCCCGTGTGTTTGGCGAGAGCTCCTCAGAGAGTGAGGACGACGATGATGAAGATGACGATGGCTGTGGAAACGCACATTGTATCCGGGGGCACAAGAAGCCTTCGGGAGGAGGGGCGGAGCTCAGCCCTGAGCCCCGCCCCCAACACTGAGGGGGCGTGGTCAGCCCAGGGCACTGATGGGCTCAGGGGCGGAGCTTGGACCATAGCCCCGCCCATGACACAGAGGTATTGGTATGCCCCGCCCCCTCCCCCACAGCCCCGCCCCCTCCCCTGCAGCCCTGCCCTCTGGGACGGAGCCAGTCAGGTCATTGGCTGTGGTCGAGCTGTTGTGTTGTGGTCACTGAGCTGCTCATTGGTGACCCGCTGATACATTGGGGCGGGGCTGAGTGGTGGGTGGGGCATGACAAGTGGGCGGGGCTCCAGCGATGGGCAGAGCATGAGCGAAAGGCAGGGCATGGGGATAGGGGCGGAGCATGCAGAAAGTACCCAGAGAGATGTGACAGAGAGAGAGAGAGTGAGTGACCGGTCAGTCAGACAGACACAGAGAGAGAGTGTGACAGAGAGAGAGAGTGACCCTCAGTCAGACAGACAGAGAGAGAGAGAGTGTGAGAGAGAGAGAGAGAGTGACCCTCAGTCAGACAGACACACAGAGAGAGAGGCCCTCGGTCAGACAGACAGGGAGAGAGTGACAGAGAGAGAGAGAATAACCGGTCAGTCAGTCATACAGACAGACACAGAGAGAGTGTGCGACAGGGAGAGAGAGAGTGACCCTCAGTCAGACAGACACAGAGAGAGAGTGAGAGAGAGAGAGTGACCCTCAGTCAGACAGACACAGAGAGATAGAGAGAGAGAGGCCCTCAGTCAGTCAGACAGACAGAGAGAGAGAGAGTGTGACAGAGAGAGAGAGAATGATCGGTCAGTCATACAGACAGAGAGTGTGTGACTGGAGAAAAAGTGAGAGGAGACCTGCGAGAGACCTATCTCGCAAAGTGACCTGTCAGAGAGCGTGTCTATGCCTGTGTTACGCGGGGAATGTTATACCCTCTGTGTGTGCGTGCGTGTGTGTGTGACGTGCGTCTGTGTGTGATGTGTTTGTGTTGGGGGGGGTGGGGGGAGCTGTATAATTACTGTTATTCTCTTGACAATTAAAAATAAAATGCTGGTTCTGAATATGGAGCACGGGAAATGTTTGTGAGCGCACGAGATTGAGCGCATGCAAGTGATCGAGGGCGAGAGTGAGCCCTCACACGTGCGGGCGGGTCTTCCCATCACCGTTCACTACTCGCAGGCAAGAGAAGATTGTGAGCAAAACTGGGGTGGCCACATTTTATAAAGCAAATCTGGGAACATGTATAAACATAATAATATCGCCCACAAAACATACAGTCACTACACTTTATTACATATAATAATAATCCTTGCATTTGATATAGCGCTGTTCACGTCGGGAGGACGTCCCAAAGCGCTTCACAGAACACACTGTAAAGTGAATTGACTGTATATTTGTGGGCGAACGCGGCAGCCAATTGCGCACAGCAATGTCCCACAAACAGTCGTGGATTGAAAATGACCAATTTATTATTGTTTTGGGTTTTGGAGGATTATTATTAGGCTCTGTGTGGAGTAAGGAAACTTGCCCGAGGTTTCGCCCTCTGCCTGGAATTGAACTCAGGTCTCTCACTCGCATATTCCACATATAAGGAATGACACTGTGTGTGTGTATATATAAACAATGCCAATGTGTATAAGGAGTGACTGTGTGACAATATCTATAACATTTTCAGATATAAACTGAGATGTTGTTGTAATAAACTTTGGGCTCAGACTCGGCTCTGCGCCTGCGCAGCTCCCTCGGCCCGGGCTGTGTGCGCATGCGCAAGATGGCGGCGCCCATGGAGAGAGAATGTCAGAAAGAGGGATAGAGAGAGAGAGGGATAGAGAGAGAGAGGAATAGAGAGAGAGGGATAGAGAGAGAGGAATAGAGAGAGAGAGCGATAGAGAGGGATAGAGAGAGAGAGGATAGAGAGAGAGAGGGAATAGAGAGAGAGGGATAGAGAGAGAGAGGGAATAGAGAGAGAGGGATAGAGAGAGAGAGAGGGATAGAAAGAGAGAGCGATAGAGAGGGATATAGAGAGAGAGGGATAGAGAGAGAGAGGAATAGAGAGAGAGAGCGATAGAGAGAGAGAGGAATAGAGAGAGAGAGCGATAGAGAGGGATATAGAGAGAGAGGGATAGAGAGAGAGAGCGATAGAGAGGGATATAGAGAGAGAGGGAATAGAGAGAGAGGGATAGAGAGAGAGAGGGAATAGAGAGAGAGGGATAGAGAGAGAGAGGGATAGAGAGAGAGAGGAATAGAGAGAGGGATAGAGAGAGAGAGGAATAGAGAGAGAGAGCGATAGAGAGGGATATAGAGAGAGAGGGATAGAGAGAGAGAGGGAATAGAGAGAGAGGGATAGAGAGAGAGAGGGATAGAGAGAGAGGAATAGAGAGAGAGAGGGATAGAGAGAGAGAGAGGAATGGAGAGAGAGGGATATAGAGAGAGAGGGATAGAGAGAGAGAGGAATAGAGAGAGAGAGGGATAGAGAGAGAGAGAATAGAGAGAGGGATAGAGAGAGAGAGGAATGGAGAGAGAGGGATAGAGAGAGAGAGGTAACAGTGACAGAGAGGGATAGAGAGAGAGGGATAGAGAGAGAGAGGAATAGAGAGAGAGGGATAGAGAGAGAGAGGAATGGAGAGAGAGGGATAGAGAGAGAGAGGGATAGAGAGAGAGAGGGATAGAGAGAGAGAGGAATGGAGAGAGAGGGATAGAGAGAGAGAGGTAACAGTGACAGAGAGGGATAGAGAGAGAGAGAGGGATAGAGAGAGAGGGATAGAGAGAGAGAGGGATAGAGAGAGAGGGCGATAGAGAGGGATAGAGAAAGACAGAGAGGGATAGAGAGAGAGAGGTAACAGTGACAGAGACTGTCTCATTACAGGGTCTGTGTCTGGTCACCTCGGTTAGAGTGAGGTGGGGGGGGTGTTGGGGGTCTTTGGGCCGGGGTGGGATGTTGCTGTCGGGCTGTGTGCGTCGGGGGGAGAGGTGTCTCCAGGGGGCCTGGCAGCGACACTGCAGCGGGGGGTCTGGGGGCCAGACTGAACCCCCCTCGGGGACCGCGGCCTCCAGCCGGCTCCGCAACAGAGCAGCCAAACAGCAGCGGAGAGAACAGAGGCTGCAGGACATCGAGGCCAGAGCCGGTGTGAACGCAGAGCAGGAGGTGAGTGAGTGAGTGATCGAGCGGTGGGAGCTGGTGGGGTGGGGGGGGGGGAGAGAAAATAACCTCCTTCAGATGAGACGTCAAACCTTGCTCTCTCCTTCCCTCTCCCCCCGTCTGTGCCCTGTTCAGGGCAGATGTTAACGATTTTGGGGAAAAAAGAAGGGACTTTCTCTCTCCCCTCCGCCCCCGGTGTCCTGACTGATGAATCCCACCCCCCCACCCCCAGATAAAATTGATCGTTCACCTCATGGCTGTTCGTGGAGACGTCGCTGTGTGCAAAACAGGGGCTGCCCACCAAACACACAGTCACTACACTTGACGGTGTATAGTGTAAAGCTGCGGGGTGGGTGGGGGCTGTGCGAGAAGTGGGGGGCGCTCAGGTCTGTGTGATTTTTCCAGGTTAAGGAGAAAGGTCACTGGTCACATAAGGATGTGCTCGTTTACACACAGAAAACCCAACCTGGAGAGAAGAAAGGTGAGACCCCCCTCGACATACATACACACTGACAAATACACCCTCTCTGTACAGACACCTCAGTCTCTCTCTCTCTCTCTGTACAGACACCTCAGTCTCTCTCTCTTTCTCTGTACAGACACCTCAGTCTCTCTCTCTGTACAGACACCTCAATCTCTCTCTCTTTCTCTGTACAGACACCTCAGTCTCTCTCTCTGTACAGACACCTCAGTCTCTCTCTCTCTCTGTACAGACACCTCAGTCTCTCTCTCTCGCTCTGTACAGACACCTCAGTCTCTCTCTCTCTGTACAGACACCTCAGGCCCTCTCCCTGCTGCCTACAGTCCGGGGTACGTGGAAGCCACCTGGTATCCCTGGTGGGAGAAACAGGGATTTTTCCGGCCGGAATATCATGTGAGTAAATCCTGGGCATAGAACACGCGTGTTACAGGCATGTGTCTGCCTGAGGCTGACTGTGAATCTCACGCGTGTTATAGGGGGTGTGATATTTGTGTTACGGGCAGTGTTGCATGTGTGTTACAGGTGTGCTACATGTGTGTTGGGTGTGACACGTGTGTTATAGGCAGTGTGTGTGTTAGAGGTGTGTGGCATGTGTGTTATAGGCAGTGCGACACGTGTGTTATAGACGTGTTACACCTATACTACGGGCGGTGTTACATGTATGTTATAGACGTGTTACACATACACTGCGGGCAGTGTTACATGTGTGTTATAGACGTGTAACACGTGTGTTACAGGCACAGATGAAACACGCCCGGAATGAGACATTCTCGCTGTGTTTTCCTCCCCCCAACGTCACGGGATCCCTTCACCTCGGCCATGCTCTGACAGCAGCCCTGCAGGACGCCAGGGTCCGGTGGTGAGAGGAGGGGGTGAGGGAGAGATACAGGGCGAGGAGGGCATGCGGGGGGAGGCAGTGAGGGTGTGTGTGAGGGGGGAGGGGGTGTGAGGGGGACGGTGTATGAGGGTGTGTGGGAGGGGGAGGGTTTGTGTGAAGGAGGGTGTGTGTGAGGGAGGGTGTGTGAGGGAGGGTGTGTGTGGGAGGGTGTGTGAAGGAGGGTGTGTGAGGGAGGGTGTGTGTGTAGGAGGGTGTGTGTGGGAGGGTGTGTGGGAGAGGGAGGGTGTGTGTGAGGGGGGAGGGTGTGTGAGGGGGACGGTGTATGAGGGTGTGTGGGAGGGGGAGGGTTTGTGTGAGGGAGGGTTTGTGTGAGCGAGGGTGTGTGAGGGAGGGTGTGTGAAGGAGGGTGTGTGAGGGAGGGTTTGTGAGGGAGGGTGTGTGTGTAGGAGGGTGTGTGTGGGAGGGTGTGTGGGAGGGGGAGGGTGTGTGTGAGTGGGAGGGTGTGTGAGGGTGAGTGTAATACTGTTATGTACTGTTACAGGAGGAGAATGCAGGGACACAAAGTGCTGTGGATTCCAGGCTGTGATCATGCGGGAATCGCAACCCAGGTTCATACACCAGATCTTACACCTCACAACCCAACCTCTGTCTGTCTCACACTCACACACTCTCAACACAACCTCTGTCTGTCTCTCACTCACACACTCACAACACAAGCTCTGTCTGTCTCACACTCACAACACAAGCTTCGTCTCTCACACTCACAACACAAGCTCCGTCTCTCACACTCACACCTCACTGACACAAACTCTCTCTCACACGCACACACATATACATACCTCACACTGTGTCTGTGTGTGTCTCTCTTTCACTCTCTCGGGCAGGTGGTGGTGGAGAGGCAGTTATGGAAGGACCAAGGGCTGCGAAGGGAGGAAATGTCTCGCGAAGAGTTTGTGTCAGAAGTCTGGCGCTGGAAAGCGGAGTGAGTAACAGAAAGAGAGAGGGAGAGTGAGTAACAGAGAGAAAGAGAGAAAGTGAGTGTGTGAGAGAGAGACTGGGAGAGAGAGTGTGTGAGCGACTGAGAAAAAATGTGTATGTGAGAGAGAGAGATAGAGTGAGAGAGACTGAGAGAGAGATGTGTTAATGATAGTGTTAATGATGATGACAGGAAAGGGGATGAAATCTACCATCAGCTGCGGAGACTGGGAGCCTCGCTAGACTGGGAGCGAAGCTGCTTCACACTGGACCCTGTGAGTGACAACAACAAGAACTACAGTAACTCTTACACACACTCTCTGTCTCTGTCTCACACACATTCACAGTCTCACACACACACACAGTCTCACACACACACACACACACTGTCTCTGTCTCATTCACACTCTCTGTCTCTCTCTCACACACAGAGATACTTAAAAACATTGACGGAGGGCTTTGTGAGGTTACACGTGGGAGGCTGTATTTACCTCTCTCTCTCTCTCTCTCTCTCTCTCTGTGTTACAGAGATATTCGGAGGCAGTGACGGAGGGCTTTGTGAGGTTACACGAGGGAGGCTGTGTTTACCGGGATCAGGGGCTTGTAAACTGGTCGTGTGCTTTACGTTCCACCATCTCTGACATCGAGGTTTGTCTGTCACTGACCCCACGTGGGGCTGTTCCTGACCTGGGCACTGTGTGTGTGTGTTTGTGTGTGGGACAGGCTGAGTGTGTGTGTGTGTGTTTCACTGTGCATGTCTCACTGTGTGTTTGTGTGTCTCACTGTATGTCTCTCACTGTGTGTGTGTGTGTGTGTGTGTCTCTCAGGTACAGAGCCGTTCAGTGAAAGGAATCACTCACCTCTCGGTCCCGGGTCACAGTCACCTCATCCCCTTCGGCCAAATCTTCCTGATCAGCTTCGTCACCGAGGATCTGGGTAAGTCGGTCTCTCTCACTCACTCACTCCCTCTCACTTTCTCTCTCTCTCAGTCTCTCTCTCACACTCTCTCTCACTCTCTCTCTTACTCACTCTCATTCTCTCTCACACTCTCTCTCTCAAACTCGCTCTCTTTCACACTCTCTCACACTCTCTTACACACTCTCTCTCTCACACTCTCACTCACTCCCTCACTCCCTCACTCTCTCTTTCACACTCTCACTCTCTTGCTGTCTTTCACACTCGCTCTGGCTCTCTTTCACACTCTCTCTCTCTCTCACACTCTCTCTCACTCTCTCTCACACTCGCGCGCTCTCTCTCTTGCTCTCTCTAGAGGATGAGGTGGTTGTGGCGACGACGAGGCCGGAGACAATGTTCGGAGACGTTGCCATCGCGGTTCATCCTGAAGATCAGCGTTACATAGTGAGTCCACACTCACAGTCACCCTCACACTCAGTTACACACTCACACACAAACACTCAACACTCACACACCCTCACACTCACTTACACACTCACACACAGACAGAGACAAACACAACACACAGACACACATACACAGATACACACAAACACAGATGCACACAGACACACACACAGACACACGTGGCTGAGCTGACGTATCTCCTCTCCCGCAGCACCTTCATGGCTCCCGATTCCGACACCCGTTCAACAGCCGCCTCCTCCCCCTCCTCACAGACACCAGTATCCAGCCCGAGCTCGGCACCGGTGAGCAACACGCACACACTGGGCGGGGGGGTGAGGGGGTGGTGCATGTAACACAATGTAATACAGGCGTCTGTCTGTCTGAGTGTGTGCTGAGTGTGTGCGTGTGTCTGTGTCTATCTGTGTGTGTGTCTGTCTGTGTGTGCGTCTGTCTGTCTGTGTGTGTACATATTTCTGTGTGTCTGTGAGTGTGTGTGTCTGTGTCTGTGTGTGTGTCTGTGTGCGCGTGCGTCTGTGTATGCATAAACACTCTCTCTCTCAGGGGCAGTGAAGGTGACACCAGCTCACGATCACACAGATTACCATCTCGCTCTCCGTCACTCACTCCCCATAATCCATATCTTCAACCAGGACGGCACCATGAACAGTCACTGTGACTCCTGGCTCCAGGTCAGTGTGTCTGTGTCACTCTCTCTGTCTCTCACACTCACTCTGTCTCACACTCTCTCTGTCTCTCACTCTCTCTCTCTGTCTCTCACACTCTCGCTCTATCTCTCACACTCTCTCGCTCTGTCTCACACACTCTCTCTGTCTCTCACACTTTCTCGCTCTGTCTTTCACACTCTCTCTGTCTCACACACTCTCTCTCTCTCACTCAGGGGCAGCCCAGGTTTGATGCTCGGCGGCTGATTCTGGAGGCTCTGATGGAGCGAGGTTTACACCGCGGCTCAGAGGAGCACAGCCTGGTGCTGCCCGTCTGCAGGTCAGGGCTGGGAGCTGTCTGTCTGTCTGTCTGTCTGTCTGTCTGTCTGTCTGTCTGTCTGCCTGCCTGCCTGCCTGCCTGCCTGCCTGCCTGCCTGCCTGCCTGCCTGCCTGCCTGCCTGCCTGCCTGCCTGCCTGCCTGCCTGCCTGCCTGCCTGCCTGCCTGCCTGCCTGCCTGCCTGCCTGCCTGCCTGCCTGCCTGCCTGCCTGCCTGCCTGCCTGCCTGCCTGCCTGCCTGTCTGTCTGTCTGTCTGTCTGTCTGTCTCACTGTGTGTGTGTCTCTGTCACTCTCTCTGCCCCTCTCCCTCGGTCTCTTTGTGACTCCCTCTCTTTCCCCTCCGCACCACCCCCTCTCTCTCTCTCTCTCTCACACACTCTCTCCATCTCCACCCTGCAGCCGTACAGGGGATATAATCGAGCCTTTCCTGAGGAGCCAGTGGTTTGTTCGATGTAAAAAAATGGCGACACAAGCGATAGCGGTGAGTGTCTGCCTGTCTGCCTGTCTGTCTGTCTCACTCTCTTGCACTCACACTCTCTCACACGCTCACACAATCACTCTCTCTGTCTCTCTCACACACACACAGACTCACATACTCTGTCTCACACACACTCTCTCTCTCAGGCTGTGGACTCTGGGAGATTGTGTTTCACTCCGAGTTTCCATCAAAAGACGTGGAAAACCTGGCTCAGTGACATCAGGTCAGTGGGACCCCACGTGTGGCTGTGTTACAGTGATTGGTGTGTGACTAGAATGTGACTGGCATGTGACTGACATGTGCTTGCGTTACAGTGACTGACGTGTGACCCCACACAGACACTTGTAGCTGATCTCAGGCTGTGTTGCTGCTGTCAGGGATGGAGCCTGAGGCTGAGAGACGCTGATCAACACCCAACAACTCCGCACGAAGACATCGGATCTGTAACATACACACAGTCAGCCTGACACACACACACAGCCTGACACACACACACACACACACAGCCTGACACACACACACACAGCCTGACACACACACACACAGCCTGACACCACACACACACACAGCCTGACACACACACACAGCCTGACACACACACACACACACACAGCCTGACACACACACACACACACACACAGTAACACAGCCTGACACACACACACACACACACACAGCCTGACACACACACACAGCCTGACACACACACACAGCCTGACACACACACACAGCCTGACACACACACACACACAGCCTGACACACACACACACAGCCTGACACACACACACAGCCTGACACACACACACACACACAGCCTGACACACACACACACACACACACACAGCCTGACACACACACACACACACACACACACACACAGCCTGACACACACACACACACACACACACACACACAGTCAGCCTGACACACACACACACACACACACACACACAGCCTGACACACACACACAGCCTGACACACACACACAGCCTGACACACACACACAGCCTGACACACACACACACACACACAGCCTGACACACACACACACACACACACACAGCCTGACACACACACACACACACACACACAGCCTGACACACACACACACACACACACACAGCCTGACACACACACACACACACAGCCTGACACAACACACACACACACACACAGCCTGACACACACACACACACACAGCCTGACACACACACACACACACACACACAGCCTGACACACACACACACACACACACACAGCCTGACACACACACACACACACAGCCTGACACACACACACACCACACACACACAGCCTGACACACACACACACACACACACAACAGCCTGACACACACACACACACACACAGCCTGACACACACACACACACACACAGCCTGACACACACACACACACACAGCCTGACACACACACACAGCCTGACACACACACACAGCCTGACACACACACACACACACACACACACACGCCTGACACACACACACACACACACACACACAGCCTGACACACACACACACAACCTGACACACACACACACAGCCTGACACACACACACCACAA
>NW_024704908.1:44685-111536 GCF_018977255.1 Callorhinchus milii
TGACCCCCCCCACCCACAGTGTGACCCCCCCACCCACACACACAGTGTGACCCCCCCCACCCACACACACAGTGTGACCCCCCCCACACAGACACAGCCTGACACGAAGACATCGGATCTGTAACATACACACAGTCAGCCTGACACACACACACAGCCTGACACACACACACACACACACAGCCTGACACACACACACAGCCTGACACACACACACACAGCCTGACACACACACACACACACAGCCTGACACACACACACACAGCCTGACACACACACACACACACACAGCCTGACACACACACACACACACACACAGTCAGCCTGACACACACACACACACACACACACAGCCTGACACACACACACAGCCTGACACACACACACAGCCTGACACACACACACAGCCTGACACACACACACAGCCTGACACACACACACACAGCCTGACACACACACACAGCCTGACACCACACACACACACACAGCCTGACACACACACACACACACACACACAGCCTGACACACACACACACACACACACACACACACAGCCTGACACACACACACACACACACACACACACACACAGCCTGACACACACACACACACACACACACACAGCCTGACACACACACACAGCCTGACACACACACACAGCCTGACACACACACACAGCCTGACACACACACACACACACACAGCCTGACACACACACACACACACACACACAGCCTGACACACACACACACACACACACACAGCCTGACACACACACACACACACACACACAGCCTGACACACACACACAGCCTGACACACACACACACACACACAGCACACACACACACACACACAGCCTGACACACACACACACACACACACACAGCCTGACACACACCACACACACACACACAGCCTGACACACACACACACACACAGCCTGACACACACACACACACACACACACACAGCCTGACACACACACACACACACACACACAGCCTGACACACACACACACCACACACACACACAGCCTGACACACACACACACACACACAGCCTGACACACACACACACACAGCCTGACACACACACACAGCCTGACACACACACACAGCCTGACACACACACACACACACACACACACACGCCTGACACACACACACACACACACACACACAGCCTGACACACACACACACACCCACACACACACACAGCCTGACACACACACACACACACACACACACACACCACACACACACACACACACACACACACACACACAGTTCGCCTGACACACACAGTGTGACAGAACGCCGCCAGCCCCCACTACACACACACAGTGACACACACACACACAGGCGGACGTACTTTCTCGGTGTGTTGCTGGCGGACGTTTTCCGGAACCTTCTGTTGGTAGGCTGTTGCCGTGGTGACGTTGAGCAGACGGTGGAGCTGCTGTTGGAGACGCTGACGTTTCCTCACCAGGGTCTGTGTTTCCACCCGAGGGTCGGAGAGGCCCTGAGGGTCAGTGAGGGGAGAGGGTCAGAGAGACCATCCCACAAATAGCCCCCCAGCCCGACATACAGCCCCCCCGCACAGCCCCCCCCCCGCACAGCCCCCCCCACAGCCCCCCCGCACAGCCCCCCCGCACACCCCCCCCGCACAGCCCCCCCCCGCACAGCCCCCCGCACAACCCCCCCCCCGCACAGCCCCCCCGCACCCGCACAACCCCCCCCCGCACAGCCCCCACCCCCGACAGCCCCCCCCCCCCCCGCACACACCCCCCCCCCGCACAGCCCACCCCCCCCGCCACACACAGCCCCCCCCCACACAGCCCCCACACACAGCCCCCCCCCGCACACCCCCCACAGCCCACCCCCCACACATGGCGCCCCCACACACAGACCCCACTCCCCTCACTGCCCCCCACACCCGCTCTGTCACTGACCTGGAGGTACACTGTGCACTGATCACTGACAGGAGCTGACACGCTGTGTGAGGGGGGGACCGACCCCGGGGACAGGAATCTGACACTCGCTGATCGTGACAGCACACAGAGAGGCTCCAGGAACTGGGATAGAGAGCGACGGACACTGTCTGAGCAGCGGATATACACTGAGAGAGAGAGAGAGTGAGAGAGAGTGAGTGTGTGAGACACAGTGAGTGTGTGAGAGAGAGTGAGTGTGAGAGTGACTGAGTGAGAGACAGTGAGTGTGTGAGGGAGAGAGTGAGTGAGTGTGAGAGTGTGTGAGAGTGACTGTGTGAGAGACAGTGAGTGTGAGAGACCGTGAGTGTGAGAGAGAGTGAGTGTGAGAGAGTGTGAGAGAGAGTGTGAGAGAGTGAGTGTGAGAGTGAGAGTGAGTGTGTGAGAGACAGTGAGTGTGAGAGTGTGAGAGAGAACGAGACACACAATGAGCAGTGAATATACACCGAGTGACACCGAGAGAGTGAGAGACACACAGACACACACGCGTATACACACACAGACACACACGCGTATACAAACACAGACACACACACACTGACCCTCAGGACGTCCAGTTGTCAGATGATAATCTGCTCTGAGATTCCTCACAACCTTCACCACGTCCTGAACCTGACGGAAATCCTTCTCTTCACGTTCACTGTGACACCCAGGCTGTTAGACACACAGCGTTAGCCTCACAGCACCTCCGACCCCCCGCACACAGCCCTCGACCCCCCATACACAGCCCCCGACCCCCCCCACACATAGCAGGGACCCTCCATGCAGGGCAGTGCCTCAGAGCCCTCATACACACTCCCCCTCCCCCCTGCCACACACACACACACACTTCCCCCACCCCACCGCCCCCTCCCCCCCACACACACATACACACACAGACACTGGGGGTGGGGGCTGGTGGGGATTGTGGGGGCTGGCGGGGGGGCAGTTGGGGGTTGGTGTTGGTGGGGGGGGGGGGGCTGTCACTCACCAGGGAGCTGAGCTGAGGAAACGCAGACACACAGACACTGGGGGCTGGGGGTGATGATGAAGGTGAGGAAGGTAATCGCTGCCACAATTCCTCGGTGAGAAATGGCATAAACGGGGAGAGCAGCCGCAAGCCCTGGTCTGTACAGGCCACGAGGATCTGCCTGACAGTGTTCGCCTGACTGCCGTCTGGGTCTCCGTCTGCGGCTGCTCTTAGCACCGGCTTCACACACTCCTGTCAGAGACACACACAACCATAAGTACCTATGCCACACACGCACACACACACAGACACACACACACACACACACACACAATAACGACAACTTATATAGTGCCCCCCACGCTGGACGGCGTCTCAGAGCTTCACAGTAACGGATCCCGACCGAGCTAGGCGGAGGGGAAGGAGCCAGGGGGAGGGTGAGGAAGGTAACCAAAGGTGCGGTCGAAAAGAAAGGTCTTCAGAAGAGACCTGACAACAACAAGATTGCATTTATAGAGCGCCTTTCACGTCGGGAGGACGTCCCAAGGCGTTGGACAGTTGGGTCAGGACCCGAGCATTGGGGGGAAATGGTCAGGGGGAGGGAAGGGAGGGAGCGAGTAGAGGGTCGAGAGGGGAACTGAAGGCACGGTCAAAGAAAAAGGTCTTGAGACCAGCCTTGAAGGAGGAAAAGGAGGAAGCAAGGCGAAGGCACTGGGGGATGGAGTTCCAGAAAATAGGAAGAGAGGGAGCGAGGGGAAGGGAGTGAGGAAGGCAGTTCCAGAGCCTCGGGGCGCAGTGGCTGAAGGCACGGCCACCGAGGGTGGAGCGGAGGACTCGGAAGAGGTCAGACCCAGAGGAACGAAGGCAGCGGGTACTGTTTTGAGGAGAGAGGAGGTCAGAGAGGTCAGGGAGGTGCAGAGGAGTGGAGGGATTTGAATACAAGAGTGAGGATCTTGAAGTGGATCCTCTCTGGGACAGGAGCCAGTGCAGTCTGGCCAGGACTGGGGGGAATCGGGGAGCAGGGTTTGGGGGCGGGGGGCGACAGTGGGGCCAGGACTGGGAGGATCGGGGAGCGGGGTTTGGGGGCGGGGGGCGACAGTGGGGCCAGGACTGGGAGGATCGGGGAGCGGGGTTTGGGGTTTTGGTGCGGGTGAGAATGCGGGCGGCAGAGTTTTGAATGATCTGGATTTTATGGATGGTCGTGGAGGGGAGGCCGGCGAGGAGGGCGTTAGAATAGTCTACACACGCACACACACGGACACCCACCCACAGTGTGACACACACACACACACACACACACACCGACTCACACAAACACAAAGACACACACACACACAGTGTGACACACACACAGTCAGATATACACAGTGTGACACACACACACAGTGTGACACACACACACACATATATGGACACACAGTGTGACACAGACACACACACACAGACATACAATGTGACACACTTACTGACCAGGTAGACATCACACAGATCGTGGAGCCAGAAGCTGTGGACGGCTCTGGTGACGGTCGAGAGGTCATTACTGTGGAAACCGCGGTCACTGAGGGTCACAGCGACGTGTAGCCGACTACACACCCACCGGTCAATAGCAGAGAGTGGCCGGATCTGTAACAGTGAGAGAGAGTGAGTGGGGGAGCTGGAGGCTGTGGAGGCAGTGATGGGGAGCTGATGGGGCAGTTCTGGGACGGTTGGGGGGGGTGATGGGGGTATGTGTTGGGGGAATGGGGTGGGGGTGCGGGATGGCGGGGAGATTTTGGGGAGATGATGGGTGGGGGGGAGCTGTGCTGAGCGCGGGGGAGATGCACTGACCTCTCTCGGGGGTCGTGGTTGGAAGTCAGGGGTCACAGAGCTCAGTGTAAACTTCACCGAGTTCCAGACTTTGTTACAGAAATGCCGAGCAGCTAAAACAGCAGCAACGTCGAGTCTCAGGTCAGTGTCTGTGGGGACAGAGAGAGAAAGATAGAGATTATACTGACCCACACACACACACACACACAGATACACTCACTGACACACACACAGATACACTCACACAGACACACACACATACACACACACACACTCACACACACAGATACACACACTCACACACACAGATACACACTCACACAGACACACACAGATACACACTCGCACAGACACACACACACACAGATATATATTCACACAGACAGATAGATACACAGACATACACACACACAGATACACACTCACACACAGACACACACCCATACATACTCACACAGACACACAGACACTGACCCTGGGAGGGGGTGGAGCACAGGGAGAACCTCAGGGCATCCGTCCCACACTCTGGGATTCCATACGGAAAATCTCGTTTCTGTCAAAATAAATAAACTGTAATTAGTAAAACATTCATCACAGATAATCGTCTCCTCCTCATAGCTCATAGCAACATAACATCCCAGTCCTAACCCAAACCTTAACCCTAATACCACACAGACAGCCCTAACCCCATGACTGTACCCAAAGTGAGAGTCTCGCTCACTGTGGACACACACACTGACCTGCCCCTCCTCAGCCACTCGCATCTCCCGGGCGTCCAACAGGATCGATCCCAGCTTCTGGTGTAGATACTGAGAGAGAGAGAGAGAGAGATGAGGAAGAGTGTGTGTGAGAGACAGACACACAAACACGCACAGACACAGACACACACACACACAGACAGACAGACTGACCTGAGCCGAGGCTCCGTTGATCACGTCCAGTGGATCGATGACATTTCCCAGGGATTTGCTCATTTTTCGTCCATGAGAATCTCTCACCATCGAGTGAAACAGAACCTGAGAAAGAGAGAGAAACGTCACACTGACCTGGGGGAAGGGAAGTGAGGTCACACTGATCTGGGGCAAGGGAAGTGAGGTCACACTGATCTGGGGGAAGGGAAGTGAGGTCACACTGATCTGGGGGAAGGGAAGTGAGGTCACACTGATCTGGGGCAAGGGAAGTGAGGTCACACTGACCTGGGTGGAAGGGAAGTGAGGTCACACTGACCTGGGGGAAGGGAAGTTGGCCGGTCAGTTCCTGTCCAAACATGACCATTCGCGCCACCCAGAAGAAGATGAGGTCACTTCCTGTCTCCAACACTGACCCCGGATAGAACTCCCTGAGGTCATCAGTCTGCAATAGAGAGAACGAAAGAGAGAGAGAGAGTGTGAGTTAAAGACAGCGATAGAGAGTGAGTGTGTTACACACACGCACAGAGACAGACAGACAGACAGACAGACAGACAGACAGACAGACAGACAGACAGACAGACAGACAGACAGACAGACAGACAGACAGACAGACAGACAGACAGACAGACAGACAGACAGACAGACAGACAGACAGACAGACAGACACAGAGAGAGAGAGAGAGTTACCGGATGAGGCCAGCCCAAAGCTGCAAATGGGAAAATGGCTGAAGAAAACCAGGTGTCCAACACGTCCTCGTCTGTCAGAGAGTAGAGCGTTACCCCCATTACACCCCTCGTTACCCCATCTACCCTCCCCTCCCAGTCACTCCACACCCCCCCTCCCCAGCCTCATCTGTCAGAGAGTAGAGCAGCGTTACCCCCATTACACCCCTCGTTACCCCATCTACCCTCCCCTCCCAGTCACTCCACACCCCCCCTCCCCAGCCTCGTCTGTCAGAGAGTAGAGCAGCGTTACCCCCATTACTCCATCCCCCACTGTACCCACCCTGCCTCAGAGATAGCTCAGACTCAGGAATCCCCAATTTCTGTGAAGCTTTTCTTCGAGCCTCGGCCTCTGTCCGTCCAGAAACCCACACAGTGTCCTGAGAGAGAGAGAGAGAGAGGGTCACACATACCCACATACACCCCCCCACACACACACACACATCCACAGAATCCTGAGAGAGGTCACACACACCCACACACACACACCCACAGTATCCTGAGAGAGAGAGAGAGGGTCACACCCACCTGCACACACCCACAGTGCCCTGAGAGAGGTCACACACACCCACACACCCACACGCACCGCCACACAGTGTCAAGAGAGAAAGAGAGGGTCACATTCACACACACACACCTGAGAGAGAATCAGTCAGTGACACACACACCCACACACACAGCTCCAAACCCCCACCACCCCCATCAACACCCCTGCACAGAGGGGGCTGTTACCTGTGTCTCGGAGTCGGGGTTGATGACCTGATAGGCCGGGATCCGATGGCCCCACCACAGCTGCCGGGACACACACCAGTCACTGTAACACAACCACACGCCTGTCACACACCATCACGTGCCTGTTACATGCTAGTCTCACACCAATCACGCGCGAGTAACACACCAATCACTGTAACACAACCACACGCCATCACATGCCTGTCACACGTTAACACAACACATGTCAGTCATATGCCATCACACATCTATCACACGCCAGGGGGTCACACTGTGTGTGTGGGTGGGGGGGGGGTCACACTGTGTGTGTGGGTGGGGGGGGTCACACTGTGTGTGTGGGTGGGGGGGTCACACTGTGGGTGGGGGGGAGGGGTCACACTGTGTGTGTGGGGGTCACACTGTGTGTGGGTGGGGGGGGGGGGTCACACTGTGTGTGTGGGTGGGGGGGGGGGGGTCACACTGTGGGTGGGGGTGGGGGGGTCACACTGTGTGTGGGGGCACCTTCCTGATAATAAAGTCTCTGCTGCTTTTCTCTCCACACGTCAGTGTCTTCTGCCACCGGACATCACTGTGTACATCACCCCTCACCCCCCCCGTCAGCTTTCCTCCCCCCCCCCCCCCCCCCCAGGGCCTGTGACCTGCCCCCCACCACCACAGGGCCTGTGATCTGACCCCCCCCACCCCCCAGGGCCTGTGCCCTCCCCCCCGCCCCACAGGGCCTGTGACCTCCCCCCCACCCCCCCAGGGCCTGTGCCCTCCCCCCCACCCCCCAGGGCCTGTGACCTCCCCCACCCCCCCAGGGCCTGTGCCCTCCCCCCCCACCCCCCAGGGCCTGTGCCCTCCCCCCCCGCCCCACAGGGCCATGACCACATTACAGAAGCTTAAGCGTCTTCAGAAAATAGAGAATTTATTGCCATAGAGACAGAGTTTGACCCTGACACTGAGCCCCACTACCCCCCCCCCCCCACCCACCACCAACCCACCCTCCCAGGCCACTGCTACCCCGCGCCCCACCCTGAGCCTTCCCCGGGGCTCAGGGCCCTGACCCTCACTGCCCCCTCCCCCCAAACCTCCCCCAGCAACAGGAATGGACAGAATTTATTGTGAAGTTTTGTTCCCTTACAGCCCCTTCCCCTTACACTCAGCCCCTCCCCTTACATACAGCCCCTCCCACATACACACAGCCCCTCCCCCTTACATACAGCCCCTCCCACATACACACAGCCCCTCCCCTTACACTCAGCCCCTCCCCCTTACACAGCCCCTCCCCCTTACATACAGCCCCTCCCACATACACACAGCCCCTCCCCTTACACACAGCCCCTCCCACATACACACAGCCCCTCCCCCTTACACACAGCCCCTCCCACATACACAGCCCTCCCTCTTACGCACAGCCCCTCCCCCTTACACACAGCCCCTCCCTCTTACACAGCCCCTCCCACATACACAGCCCCTCCCCCTTACCTACCGCCCACATACACAGCCCCTCCCCCTCATACATAGCCCCTCCCTCTTACACACAGCCCCTCCCACATACACGGCCCCTCCCCTTCACACAGCCCCTCCCGTCACTGAGCCCCACCCTCTCAGGTCCAGGACGTGTCATATCCGGTCCAGCCGGGGGGCGGGGCCAGGTACACCCTCCTCCCGCGGTACAGCACAGTCACTACACCCCGATACCCGGCCCGCGGGACCCCGGACTTCAGGTCGTCCATCGCCCCGAGCGCTCGGGCCAAGGCCTTGAACTGGTCGCGGCTGCGGTACTCGAGCCGCGCGGCGGGCGGGGCCTGGGCCTGGGCCTGGGCCGGGGAGGCCTCGGCCTCGCGCTGGAGCTGCTCCAGCGTCACGAGGGCGGCGGCCGAGTACACACGGGCCGTGAAGTCGGCGTCGTAGCGGGGCTGCCGGAGGCCGCGGGCCAGGCGGTGGCGGCGGCGGGTGAAGGCCTCGAAGCCCGGGCTCAGCAGCATGTGCCGCAGGTGCTGGTCGTAGAACTGCCCTCCGCTGACCCCGCGCCGCCCGAACGTCACCGTCCGCGACAGCTCGGGCCGGACGCAGGCGCGGCCCCGGCGCTGCCCGGGCTCCCGCAGCCAATCGTCCCAGAAGCCCAGCGGCCACTTGGGCTCCAGCTCCAGCCACAGGCCCCGGAGCAGCATCCAGCCCAGGCCCGGGAAGAAGTCGGTGCGGAGCAGCGAGCCGCCGGCCCCGGGCCCCGGCTGCACTAGGCCGCGCTTGCCGTTGTCGTGCCACGCGGACACGCACCACAGCGACGGGTCGGCGGCCAAGACCGGCAGCAGCGCCCGGAAGTACTCGTAGAAGTCCGGCGCCACGTCCAGGTCGTCCTCCACCACCACCGCCGCCACGTGGCCGAGCGGCCCGAACACCTGCCCCAGGGCCCAGCGGTAGTGCCGCGCGATCCGGTAGTAGCCCTGGAAACGCCGCTGCTCGGGCGGGGCCTCCACGTCCCCGGCCTCGGGCTGCACCAGCCGCGTCACCCGCGACCCGTACCCGGCGATGGCCCGGGCCGTGCCCGCGTGGCCGCAGTCCTGGCTGACGATCAGCGGGTACAGCGCCGCCGCCGAGTCGCCGCCCGGGCGGTAGCGCAGCAGTTTGTCCAGACAGCGGGTCACCGTCACCCGGTCGCAGCCCAACACCAGCACCGCCAGCGGCACCTGCTCCACGTCCGCCCCCGGCTCCAGGCCCAGAGCCCGCGCCGCGGCCTCGTCGGCCAAGCGGTCCTCGCGCTGCTCCGCGGTCTCGTCCCGCACTCCAGCCCCGGGCCTCGGCCTCTCCGCCAGGCCTCGGCCTTGCCACAGGCCCCGGTGCCGCTCGATCTGCTCGAGCAGCCGCTTCTGACTCTCCAGCTCCCGCTCCACGTCCTCGGCCAATCGGACCACCTCCCGGGCCAAGGCCTCGGGATCTCCTGCGGCTCCAGCCCAGCCCCAGGCTCCGGCTCCAGGCTCGGCCTCTCCCCCGGACCCCGGCCCTGACCCGGGGCGGCCCAACACGAACAGCAGCACCAGCGCGTTCCAGCCGATAAACAGCACCAAAGCCCAGACCAGCAGCTTCCCCCGGCGGGGCATCGCGACTCCCACACGCCGGCTTCTGGCCTAGGCTTCGGCCTCTCGTGCTCAGGGCCTCAGCCCGGCCTCCGCCATCAACCTGCGGCAGAGCAGAGACACAGCCCCATCAGGGTGTATAGTAATAAACACCCGGAATCCGGGTATACAGTGGTAAACACCCGGCATCCGGGCGTATAATAATAAACACCCGGCATTTGGGGGTATGTGATAAAGACCCAGCATCCGGGCATGTAGTGATAAACGCCTGGGATCTGGGTATAATAAAACAACACCCAGAACCAGGGTATAATGAACACTTGGCATCAGGGCGAGTACTAATAAACACCCAGCATCTGGGTCTAATGATAAACACCTGACATTGGAGTATATAATAAACACCCCACATCAGGGTATAATAATAAATACCCAGCATCAGTGTATAATAAACACCCAACACCAGGGTATAATGGTAAACACCCAGCATCAGAGAATAATAATAAACACCCGACATCATGGCATAATAAATACCCAGCATCCAGGTATAATAATTAACACTCAGCATAGGAATAATAAACACCCAGCATCCAGGTGTATTAATAAACACCTGGCATTTGGGGTACATAACACACACACAGCATCCGGGTATATAATCATAAACGTCTAGCATCAGGGTATAATAATAAACACCCAACATCAGGGTATGATAAAGACCCGGCATCCAGGCATATACTAATAAATATCCACCATCCAGGTATATAATAAACACCTGGTAGAGTAATAAACATAACATATAATAATAAATGCCCAGTATCAGAGTATTTAATAATAAACACCATGTTTATTTTGTGGGCGTATGTCTCGCTCTCTGTCAGTGTGTGTGTCAATAGTATCTGTGTGGATGTGTCTGTCTCTCTGTCAGTGTGTGTGTCTATAGTATATGGGGGGCGGTGTCTCTCTCTCTCTGTCAGTGTGTGTCTATGGTATATGGGGGGGGGGGTCTGTCTCTGTCAGTGTGTGTGTCTATAGTATATGGGGGGGGGGTGTCTCTCTCTCTCTGTCAGTGTGTGTGTGTCTATGGTATATGGGGGGGGGTCTGTCTCTCTCTGTCAGTGTGTGTGTCTATAGTATATGGGGGGGGGGGGGGGTGGTGTCTGTCTCTCTATAATAATAATAATCATTGCATTTGATACAGTGCTTTTCACATCTTCTCGACATCTCAAAGCGCTTCACAGAATAGACTGTAAAGTTAATTGACTGTATATTTGTGGGCGAAACCCGGCAGCCAATTGCACGCAGCAGTGTCCCCACAAACAGTCGTGGATTGAAGTGACCAATTTATTATTGTTTTATTTGGAGGATTAATATTCGGGGAGTGGAGTAGGGAAACTTGCCCAAGGTTTCGCCCCCTGCCTGGAAATGAACACAGTTGTCTCGTTCGCAAGACGAGTGCTCTAACCGCTGAGCTACAGATCTCCACGTCTGTGTGTCTATCGTATCTGCGGGTGGGGGGGGGGTGTCTGTCTCTCTCTGTTAGTGTGCGTCTATAGTATCTGCGGGGGGGGGGGGGGGTGTCTGTCTCTCTTGTTAGTGTGTGTCTATAGTATCTGCGGGGGGGGGGGGGGGTGTCTGTCTCTCTCTGTTAGTGTGTGTCTATAGTATCTGCGGGGGGGGGGGGTGTCTGTCTCTCTCTGTTAGTGTGTGTCTATAGTATCTGCGGGGGGGGGGGTGTCTGTCTCTCTCTGTTAGTGTGTGTCTATAGTATCTGCGGGGGGGGGGGGGTCTGTCTCTCTCTGTTAGTGTGTGTCTATAGTATCTGCGGGGGGGGGGGGGTGTCTGTCTCTCTCTGTTAGTGTGTGTCTATAGTATCTGCGGGGGGGGGGGGGGGGTGTCTGTCTCTCTTTGTTAGTGTGTGTCTATAGTATCTGCGGGGGGGGGGGGTCTCTCTCTGTTAGTGTGTGTCTATAGTATCTGCGGGGGGGGGGTGTCTGTCTCTCTCTGTTAGTGTGTGTCTATAGTATCTGCGGGGGGGGGGGGGTGTCTGTCTCTCTCTGTTAGTGTGTGTCTATAGTATCTGCGGGGGGGGGGGGGGGTGTCTGTCTCTCTCTTGTTAGTGTGTGTCTATAGTATCTGCGGGGGGGGGTGTCTCTCTCTGTTAGTGTGTGTCTATAGTATCTGCGGGGGGGGGTGTCTGTCTCTCTCTGTTAGTGTGTGTCTATAGTATCTGCGGGGGGGGGGTGTCTGTCTCTCTCTGTTAGTGTGTGTCTATAGTATCTGCGGGGGGGGGGGGTGTCTGTCTCTCTCTGTTAGTGTGTGTCTATAGTATCTGCGGGGGGGGGGGTGTCTATCTCTCTCTGTTAGTGTGTGTCTATAGTATCTGCGGGGGGGGGGGTGTCTGTCTCTCTCTGTTAGTGTGTGTCTGTACATTGTATCCCAGATATCATTTCCGAGCAGAAATCGATCTAATTTGTTCTTCAAACAAATGACAGTTTCTGCTTCCACCATCTCCCTCGGGAGCTGTTCCATATGTTTACTACTCGCTCACTGAAGCAGTGTTTCTGTCGATCTGTTCTGAGTTTACCCCCTTCGATCGCAGGCCGTGTCCTCTGGTTTTGCTGTTTGTTCAGTACAAGATAGAACAGCTTATCATGGACTACGTTATCTAGTCCCTTCAGAATCGTAAACACCGTAATCATATCACCCCTCAACCTTATCTTTGTATCATGATAATAATCCTTGCATTTGATACAGCGCCTTATCACGTCTTTTGAGACGCTTCAAAGCGCTTCGCAGAATATACTTTGAAGTGGATTGACTGTATATTTTGTGGGCAAAATGCCAACAAAAATAATATATATTATATAATAATAAACACCCTATCAGGGTATATATATATAATAAACATCACATCAGGGTATTTATATATAATAAAGACCCCATCCGGGTGTGTGTATATATATGGTAATAAAGACCCCATCAGGATATATATATATACACACGTTAATAAACACCCCATCAGGGGAAATATATATATATATGTGTGATAATAAACACCCCATCAAGGTATGTATATATATGGTAATAAACACCCCATCAGGATATATATATATGATAATAAACACTCCAACAAGGTATATATAATAAACACCCCACCAGGGTATATATAATAATAAACACCCCATCAGGGCTTATATATAATAAACATGACATTTACACATTCCCTTTCACGTAGAGAAGATGTCCCAAGACTCTGGACACTCACAGACTTGGACATGAGCTGGGGGTTGGGATCAGGAGAGGTGGAGGGCAGTGCGGCTGAAGGCCCAACTGACAAAATCAGTATTTTTTTGAAGGTATTATTACCCCTGGAAAGCAATCCCCCAAATCGACTAACAGAGGCACGTCTGGAGTAAGGAAACTTACCCAACTTTTGTTATGCCCTGACCCGCCCAGGAATCGAACCCACGTCCTCTCACTTACACGGTGAGTGCTCTAACCACTGAGCTACAGGTCCCTGTATTAGGGAATGTGTGAGAGAAAGTCAACACGCAGCGGGCAGCGAGGGAGTCACATCTGCTCCTTTCTCACAGACTCTCAGCAACTAGAGGGGAGCAGTGTCTCACACTCACACTTGGAGGGGGATTTCTCACGGACTTTCTCACAGTGGAGCGCAGTGGGGGGAGAGGGGTTGGGGAGCGAAGTGAATCTTGTCACAGAGAAACATTACATTCAGACCTGCCCCTCACCCCCACCCCGTCGTCGCCACCTCCCTCCCCACCCTCCCGTCGCATCTCCCCCGGAGACTTACGGTAGAAGCTGCCAGAGCAGAGATCAGCCATGGGGATGGGGATTTTCTTTTGGAACTTTAGCCAGTGACAGCAGAATGTCTGACTTCCTCTCTCTCTCATACACAGAGTGGACACTCTCGCTCTCTCTCTCTCTCTCTATCCCTTGCTCTCGCTCTATTTCTTTATCTCTCTCTCTCTCTCTGTGGACTCTGCCCTCAGTTCTCTGTTGCTCAATCTTCAATCAAAGAGAAAATGCATTGACCCCTCACCCACTGCCTCTGCTTCTCCCTCTCTTTCAGGCCCTCATTCATTCACTCCCTCCTTCCCTCCCCCAGCCCCTCTCCCTCCTCCTCAGTCTTTGCTTATTGGTTTATCTCTCTTTCTCTCCCTTGGGCCTCGGTCTCGGTTGCTTGGGCGCTGTGTGTAACACTCTCTTGTTGATGCTGTAACCCTGGGAGTGGATGATGCCAGGAGCCCGGCAGTGAGACTCTCCTACGGCTCACGCTCGTCAGACACACGTGGAACCGAGTGGCCGATCGTCCTGTGGGAGAGAAACAGAAACTGGGTCAGGAGCCTCACACAGACAGACACCCAGACACAGACAGACAGACTCACACCTACACCCACATACAGACACACAGATACATACACACACATATATAGACAGACAGAAACATACACTCACACACACACGCACACAGTCAAACACACATACAGAGACATATACACACACAGTCAGATACACATACAGAGACATATACACACACACAGTCAAACACACATACAGAGACATACATACACACATACCGACACACACACATCTTACTGTATGTGTCTCTGTGTGTAACTCACTGTGTGAGGGTCTGTGTCAGGGTGTCTGTCTGTCACCTGTGTGTCAGGGTGTGTGTGAGGGTCTGTGTCAGGGTGTCTGTCTGTCACCTGTGTGTCAGGGTGTGTGTGAGGGTCTGTGTCAGGGGGTCTGTCTGTCACCTGTGTGTCAGGGTGTGTGTGAGGGTCTGTGTCAGGGGGTCTGTCTGTCACCTGTGTGTCAGGGTGTGTGTGAGGGTCTGTGTCAGGGGGTCTGGGCCACACTCCGCGTCTCTCAACTGCCTCTGTCTTCGACGCGTTGATTGAACGTCATCGAACACAGTGATTGGCGCCGCGCGTCAGAGCCTCAGTGTCTGATTGGTTTCTCTATCACGTGACCGCCTCCCCCCCCCCCCGCGCGCGACGACACGTGACCGCCTCCCCCCCCCCCCCGCGCGCGCGACGACACGTGACCGCCTCCCCCCCCCCCGTGAGCGCTCTAAGCACTGAGCTCCAGGACTCCGCAATGTGACTGTCGGTGTCTCTCCATTCACAAACACCACCGAACGACATTTGTATTGCGTCACGAAGACGTCCCGAGGCACTGGACAGACAGAGTTACGGACCCGAGTTGGGGGGAGGGGTGGGGGGGGGCGGGGGGAGGGGTGGAGATCGGTCGAAGAAGAAGGTCTTGAAGGGGGTGGGGGAAGGGGGTGAGGCAGAGGGGGTGAGGGAAGGGGGTGAGGCAGAGGGGGTGAGGCAGAGGGGGTGAGGGAAGGGGGTGAGGCAGAGGGGGTGAGGCAGAGGGGGTGAGGGAAGGGGGTGAGGCAGAGGGGCTGCGGGATGGGAGTTCCAGAGAGTGGGGGCAGAGTGGCGGAAGTCCCGCCCGTCATTCACACACTGTCTGTGCGTACAGACATCTGAGTGTGTCTGTGTCTGTGTCTCTCCTGCTCTCTGTACACAGTGATGGCTCAGTTGCTAAAGTCCTGACGCTGACACATTCTCTCTTGTGCTTACAACGTTTTATTATCACAATAATAAAGAGAATTCTCGTTAGTTCTCGTCTCTAAACACACGGCTTCTGTTCAGGGCTCTCGGCGACCGGCTCGTGTACAGAGAGACAGAGAGGGGGAGGAGGCAAGAGGGGGAATAAAGAGAGAGTGGGGGGAGCGGCGAGAGGGGGAATAAAAAGAAAGAGAGCGAGCACTGGTCCCTGTTGTCAGGAATCCTCTTTTTCCTGGTATCTAAAGGAAAGAGAAACCAGTCGGTCACAACAAAACGCCAGGTAACAACTGCCAGTCTGTGTCTTTAACACACTCTGCACAAGGCACAGTACAGTGTAACTGACTTTATATTTGATGGTTTATGATGGTAAATGACTGTATGACTAAGTGCTCTGAGACGCTCCCCTGTGTGGAGGGCACTATATAAGTTGTTCAACACAGTATGACTGTATATATGACTATAGATTCTCTTCGACCGTGCCTTCAGCTCCCCTCTCGATTCTTTACCCACTCCTCGCTCCCTACCCTCACCCTGACCATTTCCCCCCTCCTCGCTCCCTCCCTTCCCTCCCCTCACTCTGACCATTTCCCCCATACTCGGGTCCCGAGTATGCTGTCCAGTGCCTTGGGACGTCCTCCCGACGTGAAAGGCGCTCTATAAATGAAATCTTGATGTTGTTGTTGATGACTCTATAGATGACTGTATGACAGTGTATGATGGTATGACTGTGTATATGGTTACATGAATGTACACACCTGCAGTTTGTGCATGTATAGAAGACAGTTTGTCCTTCATCTGCTGATCGCGTCTGGCGTGTGTGATACTCCATCCCCTCGTGTCCACAGCGCTGGCACTTCCTGTCCACCTGTAACAGCAGATCACAGTCACCACGAGGGTTGTTACCCTTGTGCATGTGACTGTTATAATAATAATAATCCTGGCATTTGATAAACTTGCCCAACATTTCGCCCGACTGGGAATCAAACCCGGGTCCTCTCGCTTGCGAGGCGAGTGCTCTATCCACTGAGCTGCAGGACTCCCATGTGTTATTGGGGTATATGTGACTGTTACTGGGAGCAGAGCGGTTACCGGGGTGTAACAGTATTAGGGTATTTAATAATAATATAATGACTGTTTATTGGGGTACAGTCTCTTACTCACCACGGGGCCCCCCAGTTCCCCGCTGCCCAGATTCATATTCAGAGCCGCGGCTAAAACCTCAGGATTGTTGAAGTTCAATGTCGAGCGGATGATTTTCCCTTCATACTCTTGAGAGAAAGAGAGAGAGTGTCACACAGAGTGACAAAGGGGCACAGAGTGACGGTCACAGGCACAGAGAGAGAGAGAGTCAGAGACACAGAGAAACACAGCGACAACAACTGAGACATACAGTCAGACAGAGAAATAGAGATATAAACAATCACAGAAACAGAGAGAAAAACAGAGAGGGACACAGACAGACACAGAGAGAGACACAGACACACACACAGACACACACACAGACAGACACACAGACAGACAGACACAGACACAGACAGACACACACACACACAGACAGACAGACACACACACACACACACGGGGGAGGGCCTCTCACTGACTGACCCCTAATATCGGTGCTGTGACCACAGCGGCCACAGATGATCCTCGGGGCGGCTCCAGGCGGCGGGAGAACAGCACCACAGTCACTACAGTAACCGCTCAGCCCCGCCATCACTGTCCACGAGGACCTCCAGCCCCGCCTCTGACCATCCAGCCCCGCCCTTAGTCCTCCAGCTCCGCCCTCAGTCCTCCAGCTCCGCCCTGGTCATCCAGCCCCGCCCTCAGTCCTCCAGTCCCGCCCCTAATCATCCAGCCCCGCCTCTGACCATCCAGTCCCGCCCTCAGTCCTCCAGCCCCGCCCCTGATCATCCAGCCCCGCCCCTGACCATCCAGCCCCGCCTCTGACCATCCAGTCCCGCCCTCAGTCCTCCAGCCCGCGCTCTGACCATCCAGCCCCGCCCCTGACCATCCAGCCCCGCCTCTGACCATCCAGCCCCGCCCTCAATCCTCCAGCCCCGCCCCTGGTCATCCAACCCCATCCTCAGAGAGGTCGGTGGTGCAGAGCAGTGCAGGGACTTGAATACGAGGGTCAGGATTTTGAAGTGGATCCTCTCTGGGACAGGAGCCATTGCAGTCTGGCCAGGACTGGGGGGATCAGGGGCGGGGGAGCGGGGTGGGGGGTGGGGGGAGGGCCAGGACTGGGGGGATCAGGGGTGGGGGGAGGGCCAGGACTGGGGGGATCAGGGGTGGGGGGGGGAGGGCCAGGACTGGGGGATCAGGTGGTGGGGGGGCCAGGACTGGGGGATCAGGGGTGGGGGTGGGGGGAGGGCCAGGACTGGGGGGATCAGGGGTGGTGGGGGGGGCCAGGACTGGGGGGATCAGGGTGGGGGGGTGGGGGGGAGGGCCAGGACTGGGGGATCAGGGGTGGTGGGGGGGGGGCCAGGACTGGGGGGATCAGGGGTGGTGGGGAGGGCCAGGACTGGGGGGATCAGGGGTGGGGGGAGGGCCAGGACTGGGGGGATCAGGGGGGGGGGGGAGGGCCAGGACTGGGGGGATCAGGGGTGGGGGGGGGAGGGCCAGGACTGGGGGGATCAGGGGCGGGGGTGGGAGGGCCAGGACTGGGGGATCAGGGGTGGGGGGGGAGGGCCAGGACTGGGGGAATCAGGGGTGGGGGGGGGGGGAGGGCCAGGACTGGGGGATCAGGGGTGGGGGGGAGGGCCAGGACTGGGGGAATCAGGGGTGGGGGGAGGGGGGAGGGCCAGGACTGGGGGATCAGGGGTGGGGGGGAGGGCCAGGACTGGGGGGATCGGGGAGCGGGGTGGGGGGGGAGGGCCAGGACTGGGAGGATCGGGGAGCGGGGTGGGGGAGGGCCAGGACTGGGGGGAGCGGGGTTTGGGGGGTGGGGGGAGGGCCAGGACTGGGGGGATCGGGAGCGGGGTTTGGGGGGTGGGGGGGAGGGCCAGGACTGGGGGATCGGGGAGCGGGGGTGGGGGGAGGGCCAGGACTGGGTATTGGCGGAGATGGGAGATGCGTCGGAGGTGGAAGAAAGTGGTGCTGGTGAGGGACTGGATGTGGGGGAGGAAGGACAATTGGGGGTCGAAACTGACGCCGAGGTTGCATATGGGTTCGGAGAGTTTTAGGTTTTAGAGTTTTAGGAGTTTTAGAGGTTTAGTTTTCTCTCTTGCAGATATAGATACACAGCGATATAGGACACACACACACAGACAGACAGACAGAGACACACAGACAGACAGAGACAGAGACACAGACAGACAGACAGACGGAGACACACACAGACAGAGACACAGACAGACAGACGGAGACACACTCACAGAGACACAGACAGACACAGACAGACACACAGATAGACAGAGACACACAGACAGACAGATAGACAGAGACAGAGACACAGACAGACAGGCAGACAGACGGAGACACACACAGACAGAGACACAGACAGACACAGACAGACAGACACACAGATAGACAGACACACACAGAGACACACAAGCTCTGATGGTGGGTGTGAGTGCAAACGAGTTGGTTGTAATTATTAAACGAGACAAATAGTTTTTTTGTGAAAGTATTAATTTGTTTATATGTACAGTGTTAGGAATCCTCATCCTCAGCCCAGATCCTCCCGGGATTTCCCCGGCTTCCGGGGCATCTTTTTACTGCCCGCGTCCTCCAGGTCCCGTGATCGATAGTAATGTGGAGCGACTTCCAGCAGCCAAGCGCTGTCAATCTCAATCACCTGCAGAGAGACCAGCGTCAGTCACACATAGACACAGAGACAAGTAGACAAACACACGACAAACCAACTGCTCTCGATCTCAGTCACCTGCACAGAAACACACACACACAGTCAACTAGACAGTCGCACAGACACACACACAAACTAACAGACACACACAGTCAACTAGACAGTCACACGCAGACAGACACACACACACACAGACACAGAGAGTCAACGAGACAGTTGCATGCAGACAGACACACACACAGATACACACATACAGTCACACACAGACATACAGACACACATACAGACACACACAGCTGTGCTGATACCTGTCTCATGAACTCCTTGGTGGTGAACACGAGCTCGTGGTAGATCAGCCATCGGGGTTGGGTCTCGAACAAACTGCTGTTGGGATGGACGAACACTCCCTGCTGGTGTTTCACTGTTTTATACCCACTGCGGGTCAGGCGGGCAGTGTGGTAAAAAAATCCAGCCGTGACCGCCTGAGGGTGAGGAGTGTGAGAGAGGAGAGAAGAGGAGAGAGAGGGAGAGAGAGAGTGTGAGTGAGGAGACCGAGGGTGTGGTAGGAAACCCCAGCCTCCCCTCCCACTACCCTTGGTGCCCCCACCCCCCAGTCCTCTCCTCGCTGGTCCCCCAGTGTGAAGCTCACCTTCCTGACCAGCATAGTGTCTCCCGCCGCTGATCTCAGCTCCACCTCGATTCTCTCCAGAAGCCCCTCCAGCTGCTCCCTCACGTCCCTTGCGCGGCGCATCGACCGGTACTGGATAAAGTTCTCATAGCACCACTGTGTGGAGTAGCCACACTCTACCCACTGAGAGACACAGAGAGAGACAGTGTGAGAGAGACACAGAGAGAGAGAGAGAGCGTGATACAGAGTGTGAGAGAGACACACAGAGAAAGCGTGACACAGAGTGAGGGAGACACACAGAGAGAGAGCGTGATACAGAGTGTGAGGGAGACACAGAGAGCGAGAGAGCGACACACAGTGTCAGAGACACACAGAGAGACAGACACAGAGAGTGAGAGAGAGAGACAATCAGAGTAGCCACACACCACTCAATGTGTAACACAGAGACACAGTGAGTAACACTATAACACACAAACACACACTGACCTGTGTGTATACGTTAAGCAGGACCATGTGGTCACCTCCGGGCACAAAGAAGTTCATGCGAGCGTTGTCAGCATGAACCACTTTGTCTTTGGGCCGATAGAAAATCGCGTTGTT
This sequence comes from Callorhinchus milii, assembly GCF_018977255.1. Taxonomy (NCBI): domain Eukaryota; kingdom Metazoa; phylum Chordata; class Chondrichthyes; order Chimaeriformes; family Callorhinchidae; genus Callorhinchus; species Callorhinchus milii. The sequence continues at coordinate 65,491 of NW_024704908.1, forward strand.
TACAGACAGCATCGCAGCAATGGTGAGAATCTCCTCCGAGCACTGGTACCTGTGTATATATGCACACACACAGCAACTACACCTCCCTGTCTCTCTCTCTCACACACTCACACACACACACACACAGACATTACACAAGTCACACACACACAGTGACACACGCACGCACACACATAGAGTGACAGGGGTGTTGTAGTGACTCACTTCTCTGAAGCCAGGATCATCTTGGACAGCATGGGATCCACAGGCAGCTCAGCCATCCTGCGTCCCAACTGGAGAGACAACATCACCATTACCATCATCATCATCATTACCACACACCACATACACATGGGGGGGGTGGGGGGACTGGGGAGTGGGAGGAGGGACTGGGGGTGCTGGGTGAGGGGGAGTGGGACTGGGGAGGGGGAGGAGGGACTGGGGCTGGGGAGGGGGGAGGGGCTGGAGGAGGTGTTGGGGAGGTGGAGGAGGGGCTGGGGTACTACCTTCGTCAGCTCCCCAAGGTGGTTGAGGGCCCCCAGGGCGTACAGCTGCTCAAGCGCCAACACCAGGGTCTCGTGAGGTGGAGGATCCATAAAGTCAAAGTGAATCAAATCGTTTATACCTGAAACACAGAGAACGGTAACTACACACAGACCACAAACACACACACACACCACATACACACAGACACATAGACACACACACATCACATACAGACACACAACACATACACAGAGACATAAACACACACACACAGACACCACATACACAGATAAGACGCACATATACCTCATACACAGAGACACAGACAAAAACACACCACATACACAGACACACACAGACGCACACACATAGATATACACACACAAATAGACCACACGCAGACACACATGGACACACACACATACATAGACACACACACAGATACACGCGTACACATATTCATACGCGCACACCTAGACACGCACACACAGATACTGACCTAAGCTCTTGAGCAGGAGGACCACGTTGCCGAGGTTTGTTCTCTGGATCTCAGGCACTGACGTCTCCTCCATCTCGTGTGTGAAAGCCCAGGCCGTGTACAGCCGGAAACAACGGCCAGCAGACACTCGGCCCGCTCTCCCTGCTCGCTGGTTAGCAGAGGCCTGTGACACACACACACGGGTCAGTGTGTCACACACACACACAGGTCAGTGTGTCACACACACACACAGGTCAGTGTGTCACACACACACACAGGTCAGTGTGTCACACACACACACAGGTCAGTGTGTCACACACACACACACACACAGGTCACACAGGACACGGGGAGAACACGGACACACGTACCCGGGAACACGGCATGACAATCAGAGACTCCATGCCAGTCCTGGCGTTGTAGCTTTTCTGTTTACAGAATCCGGGATCAATAACGTAAATAATCCCATCAATCGTCAGAGACGTCTCCGCAATGTTAGTGGCCACAACAACCTGCGGACAGTGAGCGAGTGAGTCAGTAAACAACAACAACAACCTGGGGACAGTGAGTGAGCGAGTCAGTCAACAACAACAACAACCTGCGGACAGTGAGCGAGTGAGTCAATAATATACAACAACAACCGGCCAGCGTCAGTCAATACACAGCGGGTGGGAGATGGGGGTTTGGTTGGGACGAGGGAGCAGGGTAGGGAGGAAGCTTACCTTCCTGGCCCCCGGGGGCGTTGGGAGGAAGATCTTGGCCTGCATGTCCGAGGGGAGGTTGGCGTAAATGGGTAAAACCAGAAGCTCCGCGATCTTCGATCCCAAACGGCGACAACGATCCTGGAGCATCTCACACGTGGTCTCGATCTCCTCCTGATAAACACAGTATCAGCCAGAGTAACAGCCAGAGTAACACACACTATAACACGCAGTAACACACACTGCAGCACACAGTAACACGCAGCAACACACACTGCAGCACACAGTAACACGCAGTAACACACACTGCAGCACACAGTAACACGCAGTAACACACACTGCAGCACACAGTAACACGCAGTAACACACACTGCAGCACACACTGCAGCACACACAGTAACACGTAGTAACATCTCACACATGTGGGGCGTGTGGAGGGCGGGGGGGGGGGGGGGGGGCTATGTGGGGTGTGTGACAGAGGCGGGGGGGGTGGGGGGAGGGTGATTACCTGTCCGGTGAGGAAGACCAGGATGTCACCCGGGGCTTGTGTGACGTGGATCTGCAGCACAGACACCACAGCGGCCTCCAGATAGTCAGCTTCAGGGGCCTGAAAGAGACAGTAACACACTCACTGCTCACACTCACCCCTCACACTCCCCTCCGCTCACACTCGCACTCCTGCTCACACTCTCTCTCTCACACAGATATATTCTCAGACTCACTGTCGGGCGGTGGGGGGTAGAAGGTAGGTGGGGGGTGAAGGAATGAAGGAGAGGGAGAGGAGGAGAGGGGAGTAGGATGGGGTAGGGAGGGGGGTGGCGGAGTGGGGGCTGACCTTGGTGTAGTAAATATCCACCGGGAATCTCCGCCCCGGGATCCGGAAGATCGGAGCTTCGTCAAAGAAAGTGGAGAATTTCTGAGTATCGAGGGTCGCACTGGCGATCAGCACCTTCAACTCCGGCCGGAACCGTGCAATGTCCTTAATCAGCCCGAACAGTATATCAGTGTGTAACGTCCTCTCGTGGGCCTCATCTATCATCAGCACACTGCGGAGAGAGAGAGAGAGAGTATGAGAGAGTGAGAGAGAGAGTGTGAGAGTGTGAGAGAATGAGAGAGTGAGAGAGATAATGAGAGAGTGTGAGAGAGAGAGAGAGTGTGAGAGAGAGAGAGAGAGAGAGAGAGGGGGGAGACAGAGAGAGAGAGAGAGAGCGAGGGGGGGAGAGAGTGAGAGAGATAATGAGAGTGTGAAAGAGGGGGAGACAGAGAGAGAGAGTGTGAGAGAGAGAGGGGGAGGGGGGGGGGAGAGAGAGGGGGAGAGGGGGGGGAGAGAGGGTGAGAGAGTGTGAGTTTGTGGGGGCTTGATCATGGGGAAGGACAGGGGGTGGGGCGAGTGAGGAGGGGGGAGAGGTGCTTAAGCCACCGCTGCTACCTGTAGCCCCCCAGGTCGGGTTCGGTCAGGAATTCCCGGAGTAACATCCCATCCGTCATGTACTTCAGCACCGTGCGCGGGGAAGTGCAGTCCTCAAACCTGATCGTGTAACCCACCTGTAAACACCCCATAAACACCCGGTAAATACCCCCACAAACACTGATAAACAGCCCCACAAACACCTGGTAAATACCACTCATAAACACCCAGTAAATACCTCCATAAACACCCAGCAAATACCCCCATAAACACCCAGCAAACACCCCCCATAAACACCTGGCAAATACCCCCATAAACACCCAGCAAATACCCCTATAATCACCTGGCAAATACCTCCATAGACATCCAATAAACACCCAGTAAATACCCCCTTAAACATCCCATAAATACCTGGTAAATACCCCCATGAATAGCCTGGTAAATATCCCCATAAACATCCCATAAATACCCGGTAAACACCCCATCAAACACTAAGCAAATACCCCCATAAATACCCAGTAAATTTCCCACAAACACACTGTAAACAACTCGTAAACACCCCATAAATAACAATAAACACCCCATAAATACTGATAAACACACCACAAATATCCCCATAAACACCTGGCAAATACCTCCATAAACATTACATAAATAGCCGGTAAATGCACCCATAAACACTTGGTAAATACCCCATAAACACCCCCTATAAACACCCCATAAAACACCTGGTAATTCTCCCACAAACACCCGATAAATCCCCCATAAACACCCGGTAAATACCCCATAAACACCAAGTAAACCTGGTACCGGTGACCGCAGCTGCAGGTACCTCGTTGCCCAGTTTGACGCCGATCTCTTCGGCCACTCGAGCCGACACACTCATGGCAGCCACTCTGCGCGGCTGTGTACACCCGATCTTCAGCCCCCCCGACGTGTAACCCTGTACACAGCACAGGCACATGTGTACGTCACACACACTCGTGTATGTCACACACACATACATGTATATCACACAGCCACGTATATCACACGTCACACACACGTATGTCACACACACGTATGTCACAGACACGTGCATGTCACACACACGTGTATGTCTCACACACACATGTGCATGTCACACACACACACACGCAGGGTTGGGTTGGATAGACTCACTTCCTCGTACAGATACTGTGGGATTTGGGTGGTTTTCCCGGAGCCCGTCTCGCCCTCGATGATGAGAATCTGGTGTTTACTGACGGCCGACAGCAGGTCTTCGCGATAGGGAAACACAGGCAAACTCCGCCTGACTTCCTGTATCGTCAGCCTCCGCCTGTCACTGTCTGACATCCCCGGCTCCTCCTACACACAGGAGTGTCAGCCCCGCCTCTGACCTAGCCCCGCCTCCAGCCCAACTCCTCCCCCCGCCCACCCAACCCCTCCCCTAACAGCCCCGCCCCCAACCCCTCCCCTAACTCCTCCCCCCGCCCACCCAACCCCTCCCCTAACCACAGCCCCACCCCCAACCCCTCCCCTAACTACAGCCCCACCTCCAGCCCAACTCCTCCCCCGCCCACCCAACCCCTCCCCTAACAGCCCCGCCCCACAACCCCTCCCTAACCACAGCCCCACCCCCAACCCCTCTCCTAACCACAGCCCCGCCCCCAATCCACCCCTAACCACAGCCCCACCCCCCAACCCCTCTCCTAACCACAGCCCTGCCCCCAACCCACCCCTAACCACAGCCCCACCCCCCAACCCCTACCCTAACCACAGCCCCGCCTCCAACCACACCCCCTAACCCAAACCAAGACATCCCCGGCTCCTTCAAAACTCCCTGGCCCTGCCCCCACCCCGCCCTCACCGGGTGGGTATGGCTGCCCTGGATGGTGACAGCGTTGACAAAGTCGATCATCTCGTCCTCGAGGAGCAGTTGATAAGGTTCGTCTCCAGCTTTGGCTCCGGATCCCGAGCGGCTCAGCCCTGCCCCCAAGTGCTGCTCCTCCCATCGTCGCTGCTCGTCACGTGGGGCTGGACCCTCCCCCTCGCCCGGCTCCTCATAACGGTCTGGAATCTTCTACACACAGAGCAAAGCCCACATTATATCACAGCCCCTCCGCCAGCAACAGCACCTCCCCTTGGCAGTATGGCCCCTCCTCTGGCAGTGTGGCCCCTCCCCTGGTAGTGTGGCCCCTCCCCCGGCAGTGTGGCCCCTCCCCTGGCAGTGTGGCCCCTCCCTTCACCTTGCGGCGACTCTCCTCAGGCATGTAGTACCGGTTGCTCTTCTCCTCTCGCTCCTGGACTCCGGCCTGTTTATACTCCTGAGCCAGATCTCGCAGCCTCCGCTTGTGCTCCAGGTCCTGTCGCTCGCCTGACGTGAGCTCAGCCATCGGGAACAACTTCTCATCGTCCAGAATCTCAGCCGCCAAATCCTCCATCTTCTCCTCCTCTCGCTTCGCCAGGTACTGTCGGCGGGAAACCTTCCTGAGCTCGGGGACCTACCAACAACAGGTACAGTGTCAGGGGAGGGGAGAAGAGGGTGGGAGACCCGGGGACAGGGGGTAAGAAGGAGCTCAGACGGTAATGATGGGGTACTAAGCTCTGCACAGACACAACTTACCAAAGCTCGTTTATCCTCCTCTCCCATTTTTAGCCGTTTCTGCGCCTCCTCATAAGCCTGAAACAGAGAGCACAGGCCACAGGGGTCAGGGGTCACTAGGGCTCACGGAGACACAGGTCGCAATGATTGACCCCACCCCCACCACACTGACCTTCCTGTCAGATCGATGGAGGATGTTCCACGGTCGCTCTTTGTCTCTCAGCTTCACTCTCTCAGCAAAGGCATCACGTTCCTCCAGGTCCTTCACTCTCGCTTTCTCCACCTTCTCCCACTCCTCCTCCTCCTCCGACCCTGAGGGGCTCAGCCTCTCCGAGATCTTGTCCCTGAGAGAGACGCAGTGTCAGCCCCTCTCAGCCTGACCCCAGCCCTGCCCAACACCCACTCTGACCTCTGACCCCCTGAAGGTACATACGGCTTCTCCTCAGCCTCGCTCTCTGAAGACGATTCTTTCTTCTTCCTGAAGTGTTTGCGTTTCCTCTTGTTGTGGCCTGAGCGACTGGACACATCCTCCTCGCTCTCCTCACTCTCCTCAAGCAGCCGGTAACTCACAGCTTTCTGCTGCAGAGCAATGGCAGCCCTTTCAGCAACACGCCCAGGCCTCTCATTGACTACCTTCCTGGGGACCTGATCAACAGCAGCAACAGAGAGAGAGAGAGTGAGCCCCGCGCACACACCTCCAGCCAGAGAACAGAGACTGACACTGAGACAGGCACTGAGACAGACAGACAGACAGACAGACACTGAGACAGACACTGAGACAGACAGACACACACACACAACAAACACACACACACACACAGCCCCTGACCTTGGCCCACAGCTGTTGTGCGAAGGCTGACACACTGGGAGTGATGGCGATGGTTGCCGTGTTGTGTAATCGCTGTATGAAGTCGGTTGGGCTGTGACTACGCCTCGCTGTCCCGATCAGGAACTGACCCACGTATTTGTCACTGAGCCCCAGCACATCATGGAGCTGTGTGTTGACCCACTGCTCCAGGCCCGCCATCGGCTACAACAACAACAACAACAGTTATACAGTATATATACAGGGTCCCAGAGCACTTACACGGCACCGGAGACGACATTACACAGACAGTCACTCCACACTCCAGTCACACTCAAACCAAGTCTCTCTCTCTCTCTCTCTCTCTCTCTCCCGCTGACCTGTGCTCTGGCCAACAATCCCCCCCAATAAAACCGCTCGCTCCACGACTGTTTGTGGGACGTCGCTGGGGCGCGATTGGCTGCCGTGTTTCACTCACAAATACACAGTCACTGCACTTCACAGTGTATCCTGTGAAGCGCTTTGAGACGTCTCAGCACTATGATAATGTCGGGTGTTAAGGATTGTTATTAACGATAATTGTTACCTGTAGTTTTCAAACTTTGTTTCACTTCCTGTAAATCTAAAACCAGAAAAAGTTCAGGATTATTGTTGTTGTTTTTCTCTGTGACCGGTTTACACATTCCCCCTCTCTCTCTCTCTCTCTCTCTCTGTCTATCTCTTCTTCTCGCTCTGTCTCGTTCTCTCCTCTCTCTGTCTCGCTCTCTTTCACTTTCTTTCTCTGTCTCTTATCCTCTCTCTCATTCTCTCTCTCTCTCTATCTCTCTCACTCCCTCTCTCTCTCTCTTTCACTCTCTCTATTCTCTCACTATCCTCTCTCTCTCACTCTCTCTATCCCCTCTCTCTCACTCTCTCTATCCCCTCTCTCTCACTCTCTCTATCCCCTCTCTCTCACTCTCACTATCCCCTCTCTCTCACTCTCTCTATCCCCTCTCTCTCACTCTCACTATCCTCTCTCTCTCACTCTCTCTATCCCCTCTCTCTCACTCTCTCTATCCCCTCTCTCTCACTCTCTCTATCCCCTCTCTCTCACTCTCTCTATCCCCTCTCTCTCACTCTCTCTATCCCCTCTCTCACACTCTCACTATCCTCTCTCTCTCACTCTCACTATCCTCTCTCTCTCACTCTCTCTATCCCCTCTCTCACACTCTCACTATCCTCTCTCTCTCACTCTCTCTATCCTCTCTCTCTCACTCTCTCTTTGTGACAATATAATATAGTTTTTCTGTCAATAATAAAACAAATCGCGGGGTTTTACAGGGCCTGAAGCCTGGGCCTCGCGTAACCTCACCACCAACCCGACCCCGAGCAGCGACACAGAGATATAGACTCAGCGCCGCCCTGTGGCCGGAGTCAGTCACTGACACACACATACATACACACAGCGCCGCCCTGTGGCCGGAGTCAGTCACTGTCACTGATACACACACACACACACACAGCGCCGCCCTGTGGCCGGAGTCAGTCACTGACACTGACACACACACACACACACACAGCGCCGCCCTGTGGCCGGAGTCAGTCACTGTCACTGATACACACACACACAGCGCCGCCCTGTGGCCGGAGTCAGTCACTGTCACTGATACACACACACACACACACACAGCGCCGCCCTGTGGCCGGAGTCAGTCACTGACACTGACACACACATACATACACACACAGCGCCGCCCTGTGGCCGGAGTCAGTCACTGACACTGACACACACATACATACACACAGCGCCGCCCTGTGGCCGGAGTCAGTCACTGACACACACACATTGAACATATTCAAGACTGAGACAGATTTCTTATTGCAAAAGGGATTAAGGGATATGGGGATAAGGCGGGGGAGGGAGGCGGGAAGGCTGGGGGGGGGGAGCCTGGGGGTGAGGGGGGGATATGGGGATAAGGCGGGGGGAGGGAGGCGGGAAGGCTGGGGGGGGAGGGCGGGTTATGGGGGTGAGGCAGGGTCAGGTTATTAGCCGGAGTTAGATTAGAAGATCAGCCGTGATTGAATGGCGAGGAAGGCTCGAAGGGCCCAATGGCCTCCTCCTGCTCCTACATGTTATGTTATACTAACACTGACACAGACACAGACACTAACACTGACACTAACACAGACACTAACACTAACACTAACATTGACAACTAACACAGACACTGACTGACTGACTGACTGACTGACGAGGATGAGGAATTAGGGCGACATTGTCAATGGAATGTGTCAAATGCAAACATGATGATGATGATGATGATGACAACAGTGGATTTCATTTATTGATTTGTTTATTTTTGATGCAGGAAGGTTTATCTTCACATATACACACATTATTCTAATCTTCATACTCACTGACACCAATGTGCACACTAATCTTCACACAGATATCCTCTCTCTCACGAATACTCACAATCACAGTAAACCTCATACTACCATTCACTCGCTCGCACTAATTTGTACATTCAGATGACACTCCGGATCCTGGGTCAATGAGTCACTTTCACACTCGTCCTGGAGTGAACAGCAATTCACCATTTTGCTCCTGAAAATCTTCTTGCTGAGACCAGAGTTCAAAGATTAATCTTCTGCAAAGTTCATAGTTAATCTGCGTCTGTTCTATTCCGACATCTGATACGGTTTAGTTACCAAAGCCTTCCCCACGCCAGCGACCATCACTGTCTGCAACTTTCATCTGAAGACATAAGAGAAACAGCATGAGCAGGTTAGAGACACAGTAAAGCTCCCCCTACACTGTGCGTCCACACTCCCAGCTCAGGGTTAGAGACACAGTAGAGCTCCCTCTACACTGTGCGTCTGTCCACACTCCCAGGTCAGGGTTAGAGACACAGTAAAGCTCCCTCTACACTGTGCATCCACACTCCCTGAGCTGAACCGAGCTGGACTCACTGGTGCTGGTGTTGGTGTTGGTGAGGGTTGAGCTGGACTCACTGTGTTGGTGTTGGGTGGGTGGTGGGTTGGGTGTTGCAGTCTCCTCTGTTCCCGGCTCAGTGAGAAACGAGACCTCAGATGGGTACCGGAAACATGTCTCCAGCTCAGTGTCAGCGAAGGAGATTCTCAGCTAGAAACACGTCAAGAGATTCTTACACAATACGCCCAGAGCACAGGCCTTTGTGAGTGTGTATAAGCGATGTGTGAGTGTGCGAGCAGGTACCTTTATGTGGTGTGTGAGTGTCCAAGTGTGCGAGTGGTGAGTGTGTGGGTGGGTACCTTTGTGCAGTGTGTGAGTGTGCGAGCGGTGTGTGAGTGTGCGAGCGGTGTGTGAGTGTGCGGGGGTGTGTGAGTGTGCGAGAGGTGTGTGAGTGTGCGGGCGGGTACCTTTGTGCGGTGGTTGTGGGCGTGAGGCTGAGGCGTGGCTAGGCAGGACTTGTGGAGGGTAAGGTAGCCTCCGATCACCTGGATCTGCTCGGCTGTGGGGAAGCGAGTCGTTCCCGAAGCAGGTGTCTGGCTGGAGCCGGCGACCTCCAACCCCACAGCACTGACCGCAATGTCTGAGCCCGCGGGGGCTAAGCCTGGGTTGGGGGCTGTACATCGCCGAGGTACGATAGTTATGGTATTTGCTGTTTTCTTACGCACGGTACGCAGTGAGCCCCTGGGCTCAGCCTGAGCGCAGTCGGTTACGGGGGACAACACCCAACCTTGGGCTAGTGTCGGGGTCAACACCCCACTGGCTGGTATCGTGGCCTCACCCCCACCTCGGGCTGTCATGTCCACAGGTGGCTTGGTCTGCCTGGTAAACAGGCCTCCATCAGTGAGCGAACCTCCACCTGCTTCATCTGGAAAAGCTCCAGCCCCAACCCCAACCCCAGGTTCAACCCTAACCCCAACCCCAATCCCAGGGCCAACCCCAGGCTCAACCCCAACCCCAACCCCGGGCTCAACCCCAACCCCAGGCTCAACCCCAACCGCAATCCCAGGCTCAACCCCAACCCCAGGCTCAACCCCAACCCCAGGCTCAACCCCAGCCCCAACCCCAGGCTCAATCCCAGGCCCAACCCCAGCCCCAGGCCCTGGCCCAACCCCAGGCCCAACCCCAACTCCAGGCCCAACCCCAGCTCCAGGTCCAACCCCAGGCCCAACTCCGAGCCCCGGCCCAACCCCAGCCCCAGGCCCAGCTCCATCCTTAACCCCAGGCCCAGGCTCAGGCCTGGTCCAGGAGGGAGAGTTGACATTATAAAATCTCCTCATGGCTATGGCCGGTGTATACCGAAGGGCAGGTCAGCGCTACCCAGTCTGTCAGCTTGTCTGACCTGACATTCCCTGCGTTTCTCCACAAACTGCAAACTGCGAGTGAAACTGAATGTCTGACACAGGAACAGGAAGCCTGAGGCTAGCGGTGGCTTCCTCCTCATGACAAGAGCAAAGACTTGCAACCGCGACCAAGTGAGACTGAGACTGAGTGAGACAGATCCAGCGCCTATCTTCGAGACGTCGCAAAGCACTTCACAAAATATACTGTAAAGTATATATTTAAAATAATGCAGTCAACTGCGCACAGCAGCAGTGTCCCACAAGCAGTCGTGGGTTGAGTGACCACATTATTATTATTTTTTTAGGGGATTTGCTCCAGAAAAGCGATCCACTAATCGACTAAGAACCGGGTTCCTCCTTATGCCGCTTTCTTCCCCTTATTTACCCCCTCGCTCCCCCCACCCTCTCCAAACCTTGCTTCCCCCCCCCCACCCACTCTTGCTCCATCCTCTCCCTCTTCTTGCTCCCCACAACCCCCCACCCCACCGCTTTGACCGGGGGCCCTGAGTGGGGGTTTCTATGGTGACAGTGTTGTCAGTGTGTGTCGCTTCCCCTCTCTGTTACCAGGGAAACAGACACTGACACAGAGAGAGACAGAGATAGCGAGAGACTGAGAGAGCGAGAGGGAGGGAGAGAAAGATACAGAGAGAGACTGCGAGGGAGTGGAGGAGAGACAGAGATAGACAGATAGAAACACAGACACACACATACATACACACACACACAAACACAGACAGACAGACAGACAGACGCACACACAGGGACAGACAGACTGATAGAGACAGACAGACACACAGAGACAGACACAGGAACAGTCCTGAAGTGAGTACGAGGGATACGAGGGATGAAGCTGATCTACTGGATTGTCACAATCTTCTCCCAGGGTCAGGCTGATGGCCCAGTGTTGGTTGTCATAGTTAAATCGCCTGTGATGGTGACGGTGTTGTGTATGTGTGTGTGTGGGTCTGTTTCAGTGACTGTGTTCTACATGTAGGCAGGAACATGGCTCGTGATGATGGTGACAGTATTCTGAGTTGTGTGTGGCAGGCGTTGACTGTTGGTGACTGTGTCTTGTATGTGTGTGTGTAGGCAGGGACATGGCCTGTGATGGGATGGTGTAATGGCCTGTGTTTTCTGTGTGTACACAGGGACATGGCCTGTGATGTGTTGGTGTTGGTATAAATGGCCTGTGTTGTCTGTGTGTACTCAGGTACATGGGATGATGGTGACTGTGTTGTGTGTGAGAGGCGGTGACTGTTAGTGACTGTGTTGTCTGTCTGTATGTACACAGGGCTTGTGTGTATCACTTCATCCTCGCCTGACTCCACTGGCTTCCGATCAAACGGAAATAGAGTTCAAGATCCTAGTGCTCATCTTCAAATCCCTACATGGCTTTGCTCCTCTCTACCTCTGCGACCTCCTAAACCCCTGCCAACCTGCCGACTATTTCTGCTCAGTGGGCTCTGTCCTGCTTCACATCCCCTACCTCGCCTGCTCCACCATTGGTAGATGGGCTTTCCGCCACTCTGCCCCCACTCTCTGGAAATCCATCCCACAGTCCCTCCGCCTCACCCCCTCTCTTGCCATCTTCAAGACGTATCTCAAGGCCCTCCTCTTCGACCGTGCTTCGATCTGCCTGCTTCCCTGCCTGACCTCCACCCTCCCCCACCCCGACCCACAGCTCAGGTCGAAAACACTGAGTGTCCAGAGCCTTGGGAATTCCTCCCAACATGAAAGGCGCTGTACAAATGTAATCTTGTTGTTGTTGTCTGTATTTACACAGGGACATGGCTTGGCAGAACCTGACAGTGCCGACAGCGGCCATTGGGGCAAAGCCGTGGCGAGAGCGAGCATTCAAGGCCATCCGGCTGGCTGAGGCGATAGTGGACAACTCGTCTCGAGGCTTCACTATGGCCCCATGGAGAAGCTCCGTGATGTACGAACACCAAGGTCGACGTCTGGCCCGCATGGAGGGCTGTGACCCAGTCCCCGGCTCCTACCCTGAGCCCCAGGAGAGCGAGGCCCAGCACCAGGCCCGAATAGAACAGGCCAAGTACAGCCTGAAGCCGGAGGAGGAGGTGGGGAAGAGGTGTGGGGGCAGCAATGTCCTCAGCAGCTCAGGAGACGTGCTGTACAAGGTACCTGAGGGTCACAGCGAGGGCTGGGGATTCCGTATGGAGATGGAAATGCTGCCCTTCCTCAGGGACATGACCGCCCTGAACAGCAATGAGCAGATCAGCATCTACGCCTATCAGAGCCGTGCTGTCCTCATGGGCCTACGCACCTCCATCAACTCCATCAACCAGGAGATCCAACGCCTGAACCAACACCGTCAACAGCTGCTCCAGATCCTGGCCAATGTCCGTAAAGCCATCCAACTGAACCACCAGACTAGCAAGATCAGGGACTGGAGACCAGCTGGGGAGCGGGTTAGTAACTCCCCCTCCCACCTTGCCACCCTCCCACCTCCTCTTTCCCCCTACCCATTCCCCCACCGCACAGGCCCCCTGACCCACACTGCCCGCCCCCTTCCCCCGGATGCACCATCCCCCCGGCACAAGTGTAAATGGTTCCCGTGGGGGTGATGGGGGCAGGGTGTGTGAGGTCATTGTGCGGGGGGGTCATTGTGGCGTGTGCGGGGTCAGTGTGGGGCAGGGTCAGTGTGAGATCAGTGTAGGAGAGGGGTGAATGTGGGGGCGGGGTCAGTGTGCGGTCATTGTGGGGGGTCAGTGTGGGGCAGGGTCAGTGTGAGATCTTGGGGGTGATGGGGGACGGGTTAGTTTGTAATTCTCTTCCCAGGACCTGGACGGGGTGGATTTGCTGATTGATCTCGAGAAGAAACAGTTATTGAGATTGAAACCTGAGTTGGAGGGTCCTCTCCACACAGTCAAACAGTATCTACAGGTGTGTGTGTGTGTGTGTGTCTGTCTATGTGTGTACATACCACACACCCCCTGCTCAGGGTGACAGTCTGTGTTTGTGTGTGTGTGTTTGTGCCTGTATCTGTGTGTGTACACAACACACACCCCCTGCTCAGGGTGACAGTCTGTGTTTGTGTGTGTGTGTTTGTGCCTGTATCTGTGTGTGTACACAACACACACCCCTTGCTCAGGTTGACAGTGTTTGTGTTGTGTGTGTGTGTGTCAGACTCTGGATGCCTGTAGGAAACAGCTGGAAGAATGTTTTTCGGAGCGGTCACGGGTTGTGGACCTCATCCCCCAGAGACTGACCCCATTTCAGAGCAAAGCCATTGTGAAGGACTGTTTGACTGTGAAGAAAGATGAGACCACCACAGAGCTAAAATACAAACTTCCCAAAGCCACACCATTAGGGCCCTACACACTGGGTAAGCCAGCCAGCCAGTCACTGTGTGTGTGTGTGTGTGTGTGCCAGTCACTGTGTGTGAATGTGTGAGTGCCGGACAATGTCCGTGCTACACACAGTCAGTCTAAAATAATAATACTTGCATTTGATGTAGTGCCTTATCACGTCTCTGAGACATCTCAAAGCTCTTCACAGAATATACGAGAAAGTGAATTGATTGTATATTTTGTGTTTGAAGCACAGCAGCCAAATTGGGCACAACAAAGTCCCACAAACAGTCGTGGATTGAGTGACCAAATTTTTTACTTATTTTTTTTTGAAGAGATTATTACCCCCAGAAGTGATCAGCCAATCGACTAACACCAGCGATCCTACTTACTACTAACTAGGTAAACAGGCGTGTGTGTGGAGTAAGGAAACTAACCCAATGTTTTGCCTGGCTCCCCCACCCATCTGGGAATCGAATCCAAGTCCTCTTGTTTGCGAGGCAAGTGCTGTAGCCACTACACTACAGGACCCCACACAATGATGGGGCCAGTGACAGAGTTTTTCTCTGCAGAATGTGAGGCCATAATCAATGAAAGCAAAAATGCCAGTATACAGTCCAAGAAACTCTGCAAAAAGATTGAGGAGCTGATGGACAGAGCAGAAACTCTGCTCAAAGCCACCCACAAGTCAGTCAACGATGGTCTCATGCAGAAAATGGCAGAAACGGTGGCCATATCGGTAACAACAGCAGTGAGAGGGGGGTCAGCGTGTGGGAGGGGTCAGTGTGTGGGGGGGAGGGGTCAGTGTGTGGGGGGAGGGGTCTGTGTGTGGGGGGAGGGGTCAGTGTGTGGGGAGAGGTCAGTGTGTGGGGAGGGGTCAGTGTGTGGGGAGTGGTCAGCGTGTGAGGAGGGGTCAAGGTGTGGGGGGAGGGGTCAGCATGTGTGGGGTGGGTCAGTGTGTGGGGAGGGGTCTGTGTGTGGGGTCAGTGAGGGGAGGGGTCAGTGTTGGGAGGGATCAGTGTGTGGGGGGGGGTCAGTGTGTGGGTGGGGTCAGTATGTGTGGGGAGGGGTCAGTGTGTGGGGAGGGGTCAGTATGTGTGGGGAGGGGTCAGTGTGGGGGGGGGGTCAGTGTGGGGAGAGGGGTCAGTGTGGGGGGGTGGTCAGTGTGTGGGGCGTGGTCAGTGTGAGGGGAGGGGTCAGTGTGAGGAGGGGTCAGTGTGTGGGGGAGGGGTCAGTGTGTGGGGGAGTGTCAGTGTAACACTAACTCTCTGGATCAGCAATATCTGACCGTCAGCTCTGGGGAGACGCGAGCGGCCGCTCACCGGGCTCAGCGCTGGTATCACCAGATGGACGTTGCTCAGGGAATCACTCTGGTACGTGCGTGTCCATGCCCCAAGTCCCATGTCCCATGTCCGTGTCTGTGTCCGTGTTACGTGTCCCTGTCCTATATCCTGTATCCGTGTCCTGTTCAGTATGGAGGGCTGTGTGTGCCAGGATCTTTCTCTCTCTCTCCCTCCCTCCCTTCCTCTCCTCCTCTCAGGGCCCAGAAAAGAGCACAGACCTGACCACACGTGAACGCCTGGACAGACCGATGGTCAGAGTTTTCCAGCGACACGCAGGGAACCAATTACCAGAGGCGGCCACTCTGGTCAAGGTCAGAGTTCAGCTGAGTTCATTCTCTTTGTCGCACTCTCTCTCTCTGTTTCACTCTTCCTCAAACACACTCTCTCATGCACACCCCTCTCTCTCTCTTTCTCTTCCTGTTTCACTCTCTCAAACACTCTCTCACACACACACTTAATCTCATTCTCTTTCTCACACACTCTCTCTCTCTCCCCCTTTTTTCTCTCTCTCACACACTTGCTCTCTCTCCCCAGGGCACTGGGATGTTGAAGAAGACTTTGGAGGAAACAAATCGCAATATTCGCTTGTTGCATTTGGCTCGGAAACAACTGAACAGCAACGCTCGTGACAAGAAGTATGGCTTCACCGTTGATTCAGGGATTGTACGACTGCGTAAGCAGAAGATGGCAAGTCAGGCTCCGCTGGAGAAAGGCGATGACACCGTGCGCTTTGGTTGAAAGTTCAGTGTGCTCCGCTCTCTCCATCTCCGGCTCTGCAATAAATTTTTATTTATTCTGTCTCAGAAACACTGTGAGTCTTTATTAGGATTGTTATCGCTGTGGGATGTTACCCGGCGTGAGGAGCGCTATATAAATGCAAGTTATCATTATTTAGAGCCTTTGACTGCACTGTCAGGAGGATGTCATAGTGCTTCACTCTCTATCTCTCTCTCCGCCTCTCTCTCTCTCTCTCTCTCTCGCTCTCTGCCTCTCACTTTTTTTTTCTCTCTCTCTTCCTCTCTCTCTCTCTCTGTCCCTCTCTCTCTTTGCCTCTTTCTTTCCCCTCTCCTCTCTCTCTCTGCTTCAAGGCTGTTCGCGAGGATGTCGCTGCGCGCAAATCGGCGGCCACCAGGGGGCGCTGTGCGCGGCAAAAAGTATCACGTGGTCCTTTTTCCTGTATGAAAGATGGCGCCCGGGGATGCGGCGCATGCGCAGTTCCCAACGCACGTTATCCTGATATCTCGGGGAGCGCACGCACTCACCGACCGGAAGTACCTCACCGACCGGAACTACCGCCCCGGAAGTGAGCGCCGCGCCCCTGGAATAAGAGCCGAGAAACCCCGCGACTCCGTCTCTGTCCTCGCGGCTCCATCACCGGGAAACAGGTCAGTGACGGAGACTCAGAGAAAAGCCGCGAAATATCATTAACTATCAATATAAACCAATAAACATTATAATAATCCGCGCCAACACACAGTTACACATAATAATATACTGTCGTCAGAGACCAGAGACACCGGGAAAAGCCAATAAATATCAATATAACCGCTCTCTCACTTACACCTCTCACACTAACCCTAACTCCTCTCTCACTAACCCTAACTCCTCTCTCACTAACACTAACTCCTCTCTCACTAACCCTAACTCCTCTCTCACTAACACTAACTGCTCTCTCACTAACTGCTCTCTCACTAACACTAACTGCTCTCACACTAACTGCTCTCTCACTCACACTAACTCCTCTCTCACTAACACTAACTGCTCTCACACTAACTGCTCTCTCACTCACACTAACTGCTCTCTCACTCACACTAACTGCTCTCTCACTCACACTAACTGCTCTCTCACTCACACTAACTGCTCTCTCACTAACACTAACTGCTCTCTCACTAACTGCTCTCTCACTCTCACTAACCACTCTCTCACTAACTGCTCTCACACTAACCACTCTCTCACTAACACTAACTGCACTCACACTAACACTAACTGCTCTCACACTCTCACTAACCACTCTCTCACTAACCACACTCTCACTAACACTAACTGCTCTAACACTAACTGCTCTCACACTAACACTAACTGCTCTCACACTAACACTAACTGCTCTCACACTAACACTAACCACTCTCTCACTAACACTAACCAGCTCTCACACTAACACTGTGTACCTTCACTATCCTGCCTCTCCTCTCCGCAGGATGACTGAGTGGGAAGCTGTTCCCGCTGTAGCTGAGACCCCGGAGATCAAGCTCTTTGGCAAATGGAGCACTGATGATGTGCAGATCAATGACATCTCCTTGCAGGTGAGTATGTGTCCGTGAGTGTGTGGGAGGTGCGGGAGGTCTCTATCTGACTAACAATGTTGTGTCTCTGCAGGATTACATCGCTGTGAAGGAGAAATATGCCAAATACTTGCCTCACAGCTCAGGGCGCTATGCGGCCAAGCGTTTTCGCAAGGCGCAGTGTCCTATCGTGGAACGGCTGACAAACTCCATGATGATGCATGGCCGCAACAATGGCAAGAAGCTGATGACTGTTCGCATTGTCAAACACGCATTTGAGATCATCCATCTCCTGACTGGTGAGGTGAGTGCAGCGGCCAGGGGCTGAGCTTTGAGCAGCGCTGAGGGAGGGTGGAGGGGAGGGAGCCGGGCTGGTGGAGAGGGGAGGGAGCCGGGCTGATGGGGAGGGGGGGGGAGCTGGGCTGATGGTGGGCGGGGGAGCCGGGCTGATGGGGAGCAGGGTGGAGGGCGAGTGAGGGAGTGGGGCTGAGGGGGAGCAGCGTTGAGGGGCTTGGCCACTTTCCCCGGAGGGACCAACCTACTTACCTAATTCCAGAGAGTGTTTGGCATAGGTTGGCAGGAGCAAAGGCTTGGGGATTCCAGTGACCCAATTGGGTTCACTGCTGGAGTCTATCTAACCAGGTAAAACCAGAGCTTGGCCATTGTTATCGCTGTCTGGCCAGTTTTCCCGTTGCTTGTCCAGCTAGGACCCACCCTACCTATTAGTTAGGGCTTTGGCTGCAGGGTTACCAGGAGCTGAGTGGGAGGATTCCTTGCCCCCAGTGACTGGTTGGCCCTTCCAGGTCCTTCTGATGAATTAGGTTGGGCTGTGCAATGCCCTGGGATATACTGCGGACCCTCCTGGCTCAGGAACCGGCCTCGAGACAATCACAGAGAGAGGGGGGTGGGGTTGGCTCCATTCTGATATATTGCCAAACACCCAAACATGCCACCTTGGGGCCGGTTCAGCTCCGGGAGGACATTGCGCTCCCCCATGCCCCTCCCCACCCAGGAAGTCAGCCAGCTCTGTGTCTTGACATGATTTTCTGTTTGCAGAATCCTCTTCAAGTACTGGTAAACGCCATCATTAACAGTGGTCCTCGCGAGGACTCCACACGGATTGGCAGAGCCGGTACCGTCAGGAGACAGGCTGTGGACGTCTCGCCTCTACGTCGCGTTAACCAGGTAACGAGGGTCACGAGCCCCGTGTCCCACTTCCTCCTTCATCACTGTGTCCCCCCCCTCCTCCTCCATCACCAGCCCCTTATCCCACCTCCTCTTCCATCACCAGCCCCGTGCCCTCTCTGCTCGATCATCAACATGTCAGTAACAACCGACAACACATTTCCTGTAGCAGGTCCGAACTTCTCGGGTGTGGGTCTCACGCTCACTCTAACTCCAAACAAATACTCTTTTTGAAGGTTCTTCCCAGCTCCAGTGACAAATGCTAATTTCTCAAAACACCAAAACATTTTGGACTTTAACTCTCTCTCTGATTGTTTCCCAGGCTATCTGGCTGCTGTGCACTGGGGCCAGAGAAGCTGCCTTCAGGAATATTAAGACGATTGCTGAGTGCTTAGCTGATGAGCTCATCAATGCTGCCAAGGTAGGTTCTGTGTCACGACCAGGATTCTCCAGGCATCTATTTTTCATGTCGCTCCCAGTCGTGATTGTGATCGGATTCAAAAACACGTGGCATCTACGTCCGAAGGTGCTGGACAGTCAGGGATCTGGAGGGTGGGGTAGGAGGGTGATCAAAGGTGTGTTTGGTGGAAAAGGAGCGTCTTGAGACGGGTCTTGGAGGAGGTGAGGGAGGGAGGGGGCAAAGGAACTGTGGGATGGAATTCCAGACGGTGGGGGCAGAGACTGAAGGCCCGACCACTGGTGGTGGGGTGGGCCAGGCGGGGGTTGTGGAGCCGGAGCCAGCCGAGCGGAGGGAGCGTACAGATGGGTATGACTTGGAACAGGTCACAGGTGGGGAGGAGTGAGTCCATGGAGGGTTTTGAAGGCGATTACGAGGATGTTGATGCGGTTCCCTAAAGCCTTGCGACTTCCTGCCTTGTTCTCAGGGATCGTCCAATTCCTATGCCATCAAGAAGAAGGACGAGCTGGAGCGAGTGGCCAAGTCTAACCGTTAGTGACAGATAGACTCTGTACCTTGACTCTGACTGTACATTAAACGTTTGACAGCAACTGCTATGATTGTGGATCCAACTTTGTCCCTGTCCTATTACTAACTGACATTCTAATGGTAGTGAAGGGAATGAATGTTCCTTTGTCAGGGTCTGGATATGAGAGGAAGTTCTGAAGATAACTGGTATTTATAGTGATCTTAATATAGGTGACTGGAGGGAGCGCTGTGTGGCTGTTTGTGCTGCTGAGGCTTTTGTGTAACCAGCTGAACGTGCTCCATGGTGAAGTGTTGACTATGGATTGCTGAGCAGGACCTGAAGGCATGGCTGATGACAGCCCAGCTTAGCTGACAACAGGGATGGAGAAGATATTCTCCCCCTCAGCTTCTGCTAACCTGGCAGCCAAAGCCTGATTGATCAAGACGTGGTGCTTGCTGGACAAGCAGTGGGAAGCTCGATGGCGAGCGATGTGATTTTGGGGGATAAACTCCAGCAGTTACCGCAACGCACACAAACATTTGCAGTGGAAGACACTTAAACCGGACACGTTGGTTTAACCGTCTCTGAGGTTAACTTCCTGCTCAGCGGCTCTTCCCCTTCACTGTGACTCCTCCCCCTCACTGGTGGCTGCTGATTGATAGCTGTCAATCAACCGTAATCTCCACGCTCTCCCTCGTTCTTTTGTGACTGACTCAATGTCAGCCCAGAGTCTTTCCCTCTCACAGAAGGCGGCATTTTGTCCAATTTACTCGGTGTCCGGCTTAAGCAGCTCCCACTACTGCAATGCATATAATGTATTGGGCTGTGGTGATCAGTTTATGTATGTGGCAAACATCCAACCGACAAGAAAAGTCCTCACATAACTAACGCCCCCCACCCACAGCCACCCCCAGCCAAGCGACTGAGTGACTGGTGGAAAGCGATTATGTATTATATTATTGATTATGTATTAGGCAGAGTGGACGGTTACATCACCTGCAAAGAGGCAGCTGTAATTTGCATAGGTACATCTTAACTTAGTCAAGAAATGTAGGTTGTGCCAGCGAGAATGAATATTAAACAGACCCTCCAGGACAGGGTGTAAGTAATTACACGGACTCGCTCGAGTGAAAATCAGGCCGTTTCATGTATTTTAATCAGAGGTTACACCTTTAACTCGAGTCCGTGATTAGCTGCTGAGTCACGCACGAAACCGGCTGATACCAGTCCTTGATTTGAGAATCTGCAGGGAATAAATCACGGTTAAAAAGCGAGGCCACATCTGTCCCATGGGGTTTACCGGCTTCCGTTCAGAGCCATGGGGTCACTGAAGGTCTCCTCACGTGAGAAGATTTCAAACTTCTTGGCCAGTTGAGCTCGGAGGTAGCGGTAATCCTGCTGGTCGAGGCTGTGACCAAAGACCAAGTAGAGGCTGAGGACAGCGGCCAAGAGCAGACGGTCGAGGGTGAGTGCGGGAACGACCCAGAGGACAAGCAGGAACTCCAGGAACACAGGGTGTCGCAGGTGGCAGTACAGACGCTGCGCCTTCTGGGACTTCAATGCCATCGGGTCTCCCAGCGACAAGCAATGATAATAAACCTGGAACAGAAGAGAAAAGGTAATAACAATCTCCAGCACGTCTCAGAGACTTGAGACTTCTCAAACCGCTTCACACTACATACTGTAAAGTGCAGTGACTGTATATTTTGCGGGGAAAACTCAGCAGTCAATTGGACACAGCAGCGTCCCACACATAGTTGTGGATTGAGTGACCAAATTACTCTGAAGTGAGGCACGAGGAGTCAGGATTGTTTGTCGGCTGTGTCCCTATGAGTGAGGGGGGGTTCTATCTTGTTTGGGGGCACTTTACCTGCTTGACTCCCATGAGCTCTGCGTAGTCATAGATCAGAGCAATGCTGATGATGATGAGCCAGGCGATGACGTGGATAATAAAGCATGTGAGCACCACCCAGCTGTTCCAAGGCTCGGTTCTCACACTCCACAGCTCAGGGCCCTCCAGAACTGGCTGCCAGTACATCATCAGCACCTGCAACAACAATTACATTTACACAGCGGGAGTATGTCCCACAGCACTGGACAGACAGGGATTTATACCTGAGCTGGGGATCAAGAGGGGTGGAAAGTGGGAGTAGGAGGGTGACCAAAGGCACAGTTGGGTCGAAGAGAAGGGTCTTGGAGGCAAGGGAGGGAGCAAAGCGAAGGGACTGGGATGGAGTTCCAGGAGTGGAAGCAGAGACACTGAAGGCTGGTCTGTTGACTGATGGTGGGTGGTGGGGTGGGGTCTGCGGTGACTTGGGGCAGGCCAGAGCCTGCTGAGTGGTAAAGTATCGGAAGGAGAGCAGCCCTCACTGTTGGAGAGGAGAGGAGAGCAGCCCTCACTGTGGGGGAGGAGAGGAGCCCTCAATGTTGGAGAGGAGAGAGCAGCCCTCACTGTGGGGGAGGAGAGGAGCCCTCACTGTGGGGGAGGAGAGAGGAGCCCTCACTGTAGAGGTGGAAAGGAGAGCAGCCTTCACTAGAGACTGAATCGCTGACTGACCTGCAGAGCTGCTGCTGTACACAGGACGTACACTGATCTCTGCAGGACCCCGAACCAGGCTGAGGTCCACTTCCTGACGGTCACAGTGGCCATGACGCTGTGCTGCAGAATGAAGAGACCAAGGAGAATGAGGTCAAGACTGAGCGGCTCAACAACCCGCGTGTCCTGCAGGATCGAGCTCCAGCCATAGTGTCCGGCGTCACCTGTAAACAAACCATCTGTGGCTCAGCTTCAGTCATTTCTCTCGTTCAGTATTTAAATCATCTCAAATCGTCCCTTTCCAAACTGCCTGTTAAGCCTGTAACCTGATAACTCATTAACCCAGTAACCTGTTAACCTGATAACTCACTAGCCCTAGGTTAGAAGGTTGTGAGCTCAAAGCCCAATATTGGGTCTTGAGATTAATAGTCTAGACTGACAGTTCAGTGAAATGTCTAGTGAGTGCTGAATTATCAGAGGTGCGTCCATCGACTTTTGAGATAGAGAAAAGATTTTTTTTTTGGTGCCTCTTTTAGAATTCCTTAGAATTTTTGTGGAGACCTGTAGCTCAATGGTTAGAGCACTCGCCTCTCAAGCGAGAGACCTGGGTTTGATTCCCAGCGTGGTGAAACCTTGGGCAAATTTCCTTACTCCACACGCCTAATAATAATCCCTCAAGAAAAAATAAATAAATTGGTCACTTCAATCCACGACTGTTTGTGGGACACTGCTGTGCGCATTTTGCCCACAAATATACAGTCAATTCACTTTACAGTCTATTCTGTGAAGCGCTTTGAGACGCCGAGAAGACGTGAAAAGCGCTGTATCAAATGCAAGGATTATTATTATTATATTGTTATAACCCTGTAACCTGAAAACTCACTAACCAGGTAACCCATTAACCTGATAATTCACAAACCGGGTAACTTGTTAACCTGATAACACACATACACTCTCTCTCACACTCACACACTCTCTGTCACTCCCTCTCTCTGTCACTCTCTCTCACACTCTCACTCACTCTCCCACTCTCTCCCTCTCACACACTCTCGCACACTCTCACTCACTCCCTCTCACACTCTCTGACCTGTCTCAGGCCTCGGCTTTTCCCGCTGTAGCGGCCGCAGAGACACGAAGCTGATGAAGTTGGCGGCACAGCTGAAAACCAGACAGAAACTGAGCAGCGAAAAGGCGGCCTGAGCGGCCAGGCCGAGCGGCGGCATAGCGACCGCCACTTCCGGCATCGCCCACCATCTTAGTAAAGGAACTTCCGCTCACACCGCAGGACTCAGCGCATGCGTGTTACTGACATTAAAGCTCAAAGAGCTCCAGGGGCTCCGGGGGCCACACGAGCTCCAGGGGCTCCCAGAGCTCCAGGTGCTCCAAGGGTTCCAGGAGCACCAGGGGCTCCAGGAGCTCCGGTTAGGGTCCTTAGGGTTTGGGTTAGGGTTAGGGTCTTAGGGTTAGGGTCTTAGGGTTAGGGTCTTAGGCTTAGGTTTAGGGCTTAGGGTTAGGGGTTAGGGTTAGGGGTGAGGGTTAGGCCCCATAGGGTTAGGGTTAGGGTCGGGGATGGGTTTGGGGTTGGGGTTAGGGTTTAGGGTTGGGGTTAGGATTTAGGGGTTAGGGTTTAGGTTTACGGTTGGGGTTAGGATTTAGGGGTTAGGGTTTAGGGTATTAGGGTTAGGGTATTAGGGTTAGGTGTTAGGGTTAGGTGTTAGGGTTAGGGTTATGGGCTAGGGGTTAGGGTTCTTAGGGTTAGGGTTCTTAGGGTTAGGGTTCTTAGGGTTAGGGTTCTTAGGGTTAGGGTTCTTAGGGTTGGGGGTTGGTGTCAGGGTGAGGGGTTAGGGTTAGGGTTTAGCGTTAGGTTTTAGGGTTAGGGGGTAGGGTTAGGATTAGGGTTATGGTTTAGGGTTAGGGGGTAGGGTTCGTGTTTATGGTTAGGGGTTAGGGGTTATGGGCTAGCGGTTAGGGTTCTTAGGGTTAGGGTTCTTAGGGTTAGGGTTCTTAGGGTTTGGGTTGGGGTTGGGGTGAGGGTTAAGGTTTAGGGTTAGGGGTTAAGGGTTAGGGTTAGAGGTTAGGGTTTATCGCTTAGCGTTAGGATTAGGGTTTAGGGTTAGGGTTTAGGGGTAGGTTTAGGATTAGGGTTAGGGTTTAGGGTTAGGGTTTAGGGGTAGCGTTAGGGTTTGGGGTTAGGGGTTAGGAGTTAGCGTCAGGGTTAGGGTTCCCGGTTAGGGTTAGGGTTAGGTTTTAGGGTTTAGGGTTTGGGTTAGGGTTAGGATCCTTAGGGTTAGTGTTAGGGTTAGGGGTTAGGGTTAGGGTTCCCGGTTAGGGTTAGGGGTTAGGGTTTAGGGTTAGGGTTCCCGGTTAGGGTTAAGGTTAGGGGTTAGGTTTTAGGGTTAGGGTTGAGAGTTAGGGTTCCCGGTTAGGGTTAGCTTTAGGGGTTAGGGTTTAGGGTTAGGGTTAGGGTTTAGGGTTAGGGTTAGGGTTCTTAGGGTTAGGGTTAGGGGTTAGGATTAGGGTTTAGGTGAAGATTTAGGGTTAGGATTTAGGGTTAGGGTTCAGGTCTCAAAGCGTTTCACAGAATATACTGTAAAGTGAATTGACAGCAGTGTCCCTCCCACAAACAGTCAGAAATTGAAGTGACCAATTTATTCTTACTGTTTTTTTGAAGGAATTATTATCCTGGAAAAGCGATCTGCCAATCGACTAACAACTGGGTTCCCACTTACTGCTCGGTGGAATGAGAAAACTTGCGCAACGTTTCACCCTGCCGGGTATTGAACCCCAGTTTCTCGCTTGCGAGCCGAGTGCTCTAACCACTGAGCTACAGTACTCCACTCGGGGCCTGTTTGGGTGCTGTACAACCTGTAAATCTCTGTCAAACTTTGTGCTGAAATCACCAATGTTTAAATTGAGATGATACAACTGCCATTGTGGGATTTGTTAGTGCAATAACATTGGGATAGTGTCCCGGAGCGCATCACAGTGGCGGAGTCTTGACAACCAGCCAAGGGGAGAGGGAGGGGGAAGCGATCGTAAACATCAACAAAAAGGAAGGTCTTTAGGCAGATTTGAAGGTAGAAAGGTGGCAAGGTGGAGGGATCAAGTTCCAGAGTTTGGGAGCGTGGAGGCACGGCCACCGATGGTGGAGTGGAGGGCACGAGGAACAATTAGGAGGCCGGAGGCAAGCAGTTCGTGGAGCGGGGGGGAAGCAGGGCGGAGAGTTAGGGAGGTGCGAGGGAGTGAAGTGATTTGAAAACGAGTGAGGGGATCTTGAAGTCGATCCGTTCGGTGATTGGGAGCCGGTGGAGCCTGGGGCGGATAATACAGTAACGTTCTGACTGCACTGTCTCAGTAGCTGGGAGTTATTCTGGGAGTTATTCTGGGAGGTGAACTATTAAAGGCCTGTTTATCTGATCCTCAGGTTGTCCTGCGGGTGAAGGAGAATGAAGTACAATATCTGAAGAAGGAGATTCAGTGCCTCAGGGATGAGCTGCAGGCTCTGCAGTGGGTAAGTGCAGTTTGCTGGGGGTTTGCAATACTGGTTGAAGGAGTGGAGACCTCAGGCTGTTGTACGTTATCGTTTGGCTTTTTTCTGCAGGATAAGAAATACGCCACGGATAGGTACAAAGACATTTATACAGAACTGAGTGTCATTAAGGTACGGACTGAGCAGGATCTCTCTCAGCTGAAAGAACAGCTTGTGTTGGCGATGGCTGCTCTGGAGGAGAAAGAATCTGTACTAAACAGCGTTGAAAAATGAAGGTGTGTCCGGGTCGCTGTGAGCTGGCGCCATGGTGGGATTTGAAAGTATTGTAGACTGACAGCCCGTAACAGGCTAGGAAGGAAGTGTAAAGTCTTGCATTGTCCTCTGCAGGAGAAGACAACCCTAGGTTTGCTCTTCAGGTGGAAGTTAAAGATCCTCGGACATTGTTCTAACCCAGTCAACAATTCTCCAGATAAATTGATTGTTCACCAAATAGCTATTTGTTGTGCGTGTGATGCTTACCAATAAGTACAGTCATTACACTTGTTATTGTGATGAGGGGCATAATCAGGTGGCATAACAATGCCATTTTTTTTTATCGCCTAACAAAAATGCAATGAAGCATTTTACAAAGTTAGATTATTTTGACATGATGAGCATATTGATTCCACTTAATTGCACCCAGTAAAATCACAACAAACAGCAACGGAATCAGGCGCCAAGTCATTGGAATTTTTGGATGAGAGAAAATAACTGTGAGGAAAACTCCCTTTTTCTAAATAAGCAAGAAAGGAAGGAATTCCCAGTAAATTACAGACAAACAGGATCTCATTTAATGACTCAAGAAGAAGGTTTAGTCATTTGTTTCTTTGATAAATACATTATACATTAGAATATACAGCACAGAAACAGGCCCTTTGGCCCAACTGGTCTATGCTGGTGTTTATGTTCCACATGAGCCTCCTCCTGCCCTTCCTCAACTAAGCCTTCAAGCCTAACATTCTATTCCTGTCTCCCTCATGTACCTCTCCAGCTTCCCCTTAAATACATCTGTGCTATTTGCCTCAACAACTCCTTGTGGTCGCATGTTCCACATTCCCCCTACTCTTTGTGTGAAGAAATAGCTTCTAACTTCCCTATTTGATCTATTTGTGACTATTTATTATTGATGGCCCTGGTTTTGGTCTCCCCCACAAGTGGAAACATCTTCCCTATGTTGACCCTATCAAAACCTTTCAGCATTTTAAAGACCTCTATCAGGTCACCCCTTACCCTCCTCTTTTCAAGAGGAAAGTCCCAGCATATTCAGCCTTTCCTGATATAACCTTTCCTTTGTGAATCTCCTTTGCACCCTCTCCAGGGCCTCTACATCCCTTCTATAATGTGGGGACCAGAACTGCACAGTATTCTAAGTGTGGTCTAACCAAGGTTCTATAGCAGTTAACCATAACTGATAGATTTTTAAAAAAACAGAGGGATTAGGGGATATGGGGTGAGGGCAGGTAACTAGAGTTAGGTCTGAAGATCAGCCATGATCTTATCAAATAGCGGGGCACTGGCTCGAGGGGCTGAATGGCTGACTCCTGCTCCTAATTCTTATGTTCTTAACCCCCACATACATACAGCCCCCACCACAGACACTCACAACCCCCTCCCCACAGGCTCCCTCCCCCAACACACACAGCTCCCCTCCCACCCCACACACCACCCACGCACAACCCCCCCACCACACCCAGCCCCACAAATACATACACACACACAGCTCCCCTCCTACACACAGCACCTCCCCCCACACATAGCACCCCACCCCAACACACACGCACAGCCCCTCCCCCATACCGTGCCCCCCCGCGCACACACATAGCT
The DNA here is from genome assembly GCF_018977255.1 of Callorhinchus milii. Classification (NCBI taxonomy): domain Eukaryota; kingdom Metazoa; phylum Chordata; class Chondrichthyes; order Chimaeriformes; family Callorhinchidae; genus Callorhinchus; species Callorhinchus milii. The sequence goes on from NW_024704908.1 coordinate 93,182, forward strand.
CCCCCTCAGCGCATAGACCCACCACCCCAAACACAAATACAAACAGCTCCCCTCCCACCCCGTACACAGCACTGCCCCCCCCATACACAGCACCCGGGGTTGCTGGGGTTGGCTCGAGTTTGCTGGCGGCCGGTTCGGTGTTGCAATCTTTCTCCTCTTTATTGTACTTTGTTTCTCTCTATTACAATCTTTCTCCCCTCTATCACACTTGTTCTCTCCATTACAACCTTTTCCCTCTCTGCCACACTTGGTCTCCATTGCAATCTTTCACAATTTCTCTCTCTCTATTCCAGTCTTTCTCCTCTCTATTACACTTTCTCTCTATCACACTTTCTCTCTACTACAATCTCTCCTCTATCACTCTTTGTCTCTATCAGGATATTTCTCCTCTATCATTTTCTCTATTGCAATCTTTCTATCATACTTTGTCTCTCTCTATTCAAATCTTTCTAACACTTTCTCTATTGCAATCTTTCTCCTCTCTAGCACACTTTCTATCAGAATATTTCTCCTCTCAATCACAATCTTTCGCCTCTCTGTCACAGTTTCTCTCCCTTTCTCTATCACAAGCTTTCTCCTCTCTATCACACCTTCTCTCTATTGCAATCTTTCTCCTCTCTCACACCTATTAGTGTTTGTGATCTGATTTGGTGGTGTGTTTGATGGTGTCTCTGAAGCATTCAATAGGAAATTCTAGGAAAGTGTGAAAGCTATAAAGTAATGAATATAAACCCTGTGAATTCTCTGAACCATCCAATAGCCAATAGCCTACATGATGATACTGACTGTTTGCAGCTGTGAAGTTGAAGATGTTCCCTTCAACTGGACCTTGTGAGGAACGTGATTCGCTCATTGGCCACATGTCAAACCTGAAACTTTGGGTATTTAACCCAGAGGCTGAGCTCAGTCAAACAATTGGAGGAAGGAGTCACCTCATCAGCTTAGAGGGAGCAGATGAGTTGCTGGAGGTTTGTGGTTCAGAGCAGTGAAATGGTCAGTTTGAGTGTGGTGGAGCTTGGCTCAGGCCGGTCTCTCTATGAGCTATATCAGGTAAGTCTGTATTTGTGAGAAACTTCTGGTGGGCTATAAATTGTCAGTAATGTTTGTGAAGAGAAGTTGTCCAAACCTTGGGTGTTGTCAGTCCTGTGAGCTTCAGAGACATTATCACTGTCCACCTGCTCTCTGTGTCAATTGTGAGCAACTCTTGGCTAGTTTGGCTTCTCCTTTTATTGTGTTATTTGTCTCAAAAACGATTGCTGTTTTGTTTCTGTCTGGAGTCTGTAGACAACTCCCACTGGAATCTTCCCTCCTTTGCTGTTTCTTAATTCTACCCATAGTGTTTTTGTGGCCTGATCACCTTTACTAAAGTCCTTTCTATCTACTGTTATACTTGAATGTTATCCATATTGCTCTACTCCTTTCCCGATTTCCCTATTCTTTCTGAAGATCTTACAGCCTGGAATTTTAGCTCCCAGTAATGCCCAACTTGTACCCAGGTCTCTGTAATGGCTACTACATCAGACGCTTTAAGCTAAATTTGTGTTCCTAACTTGTTTAATTTTTATACTATGTATTTTTCAGACACTTATTAGGGTAACTCTCCTCACTTGCCCATATGCCCAATAGTGTTTTTCTTGCCTTTTTGTGTTTATTTTCTTAAACTGTTTCTCTTTCTGGAGCAACTCAGTTAGTAATCACTTTTGGTTTTCTAACCTTTGCTCTTCTCTCAGTATTTAGTTCTGTTGTTTCCGCTTCAGTCAGAGGTTGTTCTGGAGCCAGTGCAGGTTTGTGTTGCTTTTGAACGCTGGTCTAATGCTTGTTCATACCAGATGATCACTGGGTATTCATACATCAATGAACTTTGGAGACCCTGTTGCCATCCATCTCGGTTTAATGTGAACATCTCTTGACCTGTCTGACTTTTCTTTGTATTGTGTAACTCGTCTCAATGATGGTGATGACAGAATCACTGTATAGAATTATTATTTTGCAGTGTTAGTCTTTAAACCATCATCTAGATTTTGGTCAAATATGTCCAACTAGGAATTGTTTAAAGATGAGATGCAACTGACAATTGTGGGAGATGTACGTGGTTAATGGGCTGAGTTCAGTTGTTCTGTGGAGTCCTGTAGCTCAGTGGTTAGAGCACTCGCCTTGCAAGCGAGACACCTGGGTTCAATTCCCGGCAGAGGGCGAAACCTTGGGCAAGTTTCCTTACTCCAAAAAACAAAACAATAATAAATTGTTGCTTTTCAATCCACGACTGTTTGTAGGACGCTGCTATGTGCAATTGGCTGCTGCGCTTTGCCCACAAATATATGATCAATTCACTTTACGGTCTATTCTGTGAAGCGTTTTGAGATGTCGACGACGTGAAAAGAACTATATCAAATGCAAGGACTACTGTTATTATTGTCACCCGAAGCCAAGTCTATACTAATGGGAACCAAACGCTGATGCCTGCAGCCCTGTTTCTCTCTCTAGCACGTTAAGATTCGTGGAGGATAAGTAAGGTAAGTCTGTACTAGTGGGAACACTGATGACGGCAAAGGTTGTATATCCTTCTTTCTTGCACCTTTCCACACTCCAGAGGTTTAACAGCACTACGTGGACTTCATGCAGGATGTCTGACATCCAAATACATATGAGCATTAACTCTGGCTCACACTAGAGGTTGAGATTAGAAGTCATTAGTAACGGAGACTGGGGTTTGAGAGTGACAGGATGGAGGAGGTGTTGCTGGATTAATGTGTTGAGCTCACAGTTTGGGTCAAGGGTTTAATTCATCGACCCAGATTGTAGGAATAACAGAGATTGAGGTTAGACACTGTTAGATGGTGTAAAATCAGATTTGATGGTATCTGTTATAATCTGAAGAAACAGTAAATTTGCTTGATCTTGGGTAATATAGAGTAGCTGAAGGTTGGTTTTGTTTGTCCAGGCCAGTGTCTGTCCAAGTTGGTTCAGTTTACTAGGTGAGTCAGTTTATGCCAGGGATGGTTTGGAACAGTTGTCGATCATTATAATAATAATAATAATAATAATAATAATAATCCTTGCATTTGATATAGCGCTTTTCACGTCGGGAGGACGTCCCAAAGCGCTTCACAGAACACACTGCAAAGTGAATTAACTGTATATTTGTGGGCGAACGCAGCAGCCAATTGTGCACAGCTATGTCCCACAAACAGTCGTAGATTAAAAATGGCCAATTTATTTTTGTTTTTGGTTTTGGAAAAATTATTATTAGGCTCTGTGTGGGGTAAGGAAACTTGCCCAAGGTTTCGCCCTGCCAGGAATTGAACTCAGGTCTCCCTCTTGCAAAGCGAGTGCTCTAACCACTGAGCTACAGGACTCCCCACCTGAGCTGCAGGACTGATAACATTTCCACAAGTGACACCAATACAACATGGTGTCACAGCTCAAATAGGTAGTTCCTATTTCTGACTGAGACTTCACATAGAAATACGAGTATAAGATAGTGACTGGAGGAATGAAATGAGAATTTAGAAGGAACTTCTTTAGACAGAGGGCAGCACTATGCGGAACTCACTCCCATAAGTAGTAATTTAAGCAGATAATACAGATTGATTTACATAATAATAATAATAATCCTTGCATTTTGATATAGCGCTTTTCACATCGGGAGGACGTCCCAAAGCGCTTCACAGAACACACTGCAAAGTGAATTAACTGTATATTTGTGGGCGAACGCGGCAGCCAATTGCGCACAGCTATGTCCCACAAACAGTCGTGGATTGAAAATGACCAATTTATTATTATTTTTGGTTTTGGAGGAATTATTATTAGGCGTGTGGGGTAAGGAAACTTGCCCAAGGTTTCGCCCTGCCAGGAATTGAACTCAGGTCTCCCTCTTGCAAAGCGAGTGCTCTAACCACTGAGCTACAGGACTCCCCACCTGAGCTGCAGGACTGATTATATTGCCACAAGTGACACCAATACAACATGGTGTCACAGCTCAAATAGGTAGTTCCTATTTCTGACTGAGACTTCACATAGAAATACGAGTATAAGATAGTGACTGGAGGATTGAAATGAGAATTTAGAAGGAACTTCTTCAGACAGAGGGCAGCACTATGCGGAACTCACTCCAGTAAGCAGTAATTGAAGCAGATAATACAGATAGATTTACATAATATTTAATAATCCTTGCATTTTGATATAGCGCTTTTCACATCGGGAGGACGTCCCAAAGCGCTTCACAGAACACACTGCAAAGTGAATTAACTGTATATTTGTGGGCGAACGCGGCAGCCAATTGTGCACAGCTATGTCCCACAAACAGTCGTAGATTAAAAATGGCCAATTTATTTTTGTTTTTGGAAAAATTATTATTAGGCTCTGTGTGGGGTAAGGAAACTTGCCCAAGGTTTCGCCCTGCCAGGAATTGAACTCGGGTCTCCCTCTTGCAAAGCGAGTGCTCTAACCACTGAGCTACAGGACTCCCCACCTGAGCTGCAGGACTGATTACATTTCCACAAGTGACACCAATACAACATGGTGTCACAGCTCAAATAGGTAGTTCCTATTTCTGACTGAGACTTCACATAGAAATACGAGTATAAGATAGTGACTGGAGGAATGAAATGAGAATTTAGAAGGAACTTCTTCAGACAGAAGGCAGCACTATGCGGAACTCACTCCCGTAAGTAGTAATTTAAGCAGATAATACAGATTGATTTACATAATAATAATAATAATCCTTGCATTTTGATATAGCGCTTTTCACATCGGGAGGACGTCCCAAAGCGCTTCACAGAACACACTGCAAAGTGAATTAACTGTATATTTGTGGGCGAACGCGGCAGCCAATTGCGCACAGCTATGTCCCACAAACAGTCGTGGATTGAAAATGACCAATTTATTATTTTTGGTTTTGGAGGAATTATTATTAGGCTCTGTGTGGGGTAAGGAAACTTGCCCAAGGTTTCGCCCTGCCAGGAATTGAACTCAGGTCTCCCTCTTGCAAAGCGAGTGCTCTAACCACTGAGCTACAGGACTCCCCACCTGAGCTGCAGGACTGATACATTTCCACAAGTGACACCAATACAACATGGTGTCACAGCTCAAATTGGTAGTTCCTATTTCTGACTGAGACTTCACATAGAAATACGAGTATAAGATAGTGACTGGAGGAATGAAATGAGAATTTAGAAGGAACTTCTTCAGACAGAGGGCAGCACTATGCGGAACTCACTCCCGTAAGTAGTAATTGAAGCAGATAATACAGATAGATTTACATAATAATAATAATCCTTGCATTTTGATATAGCGCTTTTCACATCGGGAGGACGTCCCAAAGCGCTTCACAGAACACACTGCAAAGTGAATTAACTGTATATTTGTGGGCGAACGCGGCAGCCAATTGCGCACAGCTATGTCCCACAAACAGTCGTAGATTGAAAATGGCCAAATTTTTTTTTGGTTTTGGAGAAATTATTATTAGGCTCTGTGTGGGGTAAGGAAACTTGCCCAAGGTTTCGCCCTGCCAGGAATTGAACTCAGGTCTCCCTCTTGCAAAGCGAGTGCTCTAACCACTGAGCTACAGGACTCCCCACCTGAGCTGCAGGACTGATACATTTCCACAAGTGACACCAATACAACATGGTGTCACAGCTCAAATAGGTAGTTCCTATTTCTGACTGAGACTTCACATAGAAATACGAGTATAAGATAGTGACTGGAGGAATGAAATGAGAATTTAGAAGGAACTTCTTCAGACAGAGGGCAGCACTATGCGGAACTCACTCCCGTAAGTAGTAATTGAAGCAGATAATACAGATTGATTTACATAATAATAATAATAATCCTTGCATTTTGATATAGCGCTTTTCACATCGGGAGGACGTCCCAAAGCGCTTCACAGAACACACTGCAAAGTGAATTAACTGTATATTTGTGGGCGAACGCGGCAGCCAATTGCGCACAGCTATGTCCCACAAACAGTCGTGGATTGAAAATGACCAATTTATTATTATTTTTGGTTTTGGAGGAATTATTATTAGGCGTGTGGGTAAGGAAACTTGCCCAAGGTTTCGCCCTGCCAGGAATTGAACTCAGGTCTCCCTCATGCAAAGCGAGTGCTCTAACCACTGAGCTACAGGACTCCCCACCTGAGCTGCAGGACTGATTACAAAGCCACAAGTGACACCAATACAACATGGTGTCACAGCTCAAATAGGTAGTTCCTATTTCTGACTGAGACTTCACATAGAAATACGAGTATAAGATAGTGACTGGAGGATTGAAATGAGAATTTAGAAGGAACTTCTTCAGACAGAGGGCAGCACTATGCGGAACTCACTCCCGTAAGTAGTAATTGAAGCAGATAATACAGATAGATTTACATAATAATAATAATCCTTGCATTTTGATATAGCGCTTTTCACATCGGGAGGACGTCCCAAAGCGCTTCACAGAACACACTGCAAAGTGAATTAACTGTATATTTGTGGGCGAACGCGGCAGCCAATTGCGCACAGCAATGTCCCACAAACAGTCGTAGATTAAAAATGACCAATTTATTATTGTTTGTTTTGGAGGGATTATTAGCACCTGCAGCTCGGAGGCCCCTGCAGCTCGGAGGCCCCTGAATAATAATAATCCTTGCGTTTGATATTGCACTTTTCACGTCGGGAGGAGTCCCAAAGCACTTCACAGAATACACAATAAAGTGAATTTGACTGTATATTTGTGGGCAACCGCGGCAGCCAATTGCGCACAGCAATGTCCCACAAACAGTTGTAGATTGAAAATCACCAATTTATTATTGTTTTGGAGGGATTATTAACCCCTAGTGTTTACATTCATTACTTTACAGCATTCACTTTCCTAGAATTTCCTATTGAATGCTTCAGAGACACTATCAAACATACCATCAAATCAGATCACAAGCACTAATAGGTGTGAGAGAGAAGGAGAAAGATTGCAATAGAGAGAAAGTGTGATAGAGAGGAGAAAGTCCTGTAGCTCAGTGGTTAGAGCATTCACTTTGCAAGTGAGAGACCTGAGTTCAATTCCAGGCAGAGGGCGAAACCTTGGGCAAGTTTCCTTACTCCACACAGAGCCTAATAATAATCCTCCAAAACTAAAAGCAATAATAAATTGGTCATTTTCAATCTACAACTGTTTGTGGGACATTGCTGTGTGCAATTGGCTGCCGCGTTCGCCCACAAATATACAGTCAATTCACTTTATAGTGTGTTCTGTGAAGCGCTTTGGGATGTCCTCCCGACGTGAAAAGCGCTATATCAAATGCAAGGATCATTGGATTCTCCCAATCTTTCTAACACACTTGATCGCATTCTTTCTCCTTCTCTCTATTGTAATCTTTCTAACACAATTTTTCTCCTCTCTATCATACTTCGTCTCTCTATCACACTTTCTCTCTAACACAATTTTTCTCCTTCTCTCAATCAGTTTCTCTCTATTGCAATCTTTCTCTTCTCTACTCTTTCTATCAGAATCTTTCTCCTTCTTTCTAATTCGCTTTCTCTCTCTATCACACTTTCACTGTCTGATGTACTCTTTCTCCTTCTCTCCATCATACTTCGTCTCTCTCTATTACAAACGTTGCCCTCTCTCTCACTCCTATCAGAATCTTTCACCTTCTCTCTATTACAACCTTTTCGGTCTCTGTCGCACTTTCTGTGTATCACAATATTTCTCCTTCTCGCCATCGCAATGTTTCTCCTTCTTTCTAACACACTTTCTCTCTATCACACTTGCTCTCTCTATTACAACCTTTTCGCTCTCTATCGCAATCTTTCTCCTTCTGTCTTTCACTTTCTCTCCCTGCATTCCAGTCTTTCTCCTTCTTTCTAACACACTTTCTCTCTATCAGAATCTTTCTCCTCTACCACACTTTTTCTCTGTTACAATCATTCTTTCTCTCTATCGCAATCTTTCTCCTCTCTATTGCGATCATTCTGCTCTCTATCAGAATCTTTGTCCTCTATTACAATCTTTTCCCTCTCTACCGCACATTCTCTCTATCGCATTCTTTCTCCTTCTTTCTAACACACGTTCTCTCCCTCTCACACTTTCTCACTCTATCGTACTTTGCCTCTGTGTATTACAATCTTTCTCTTTATCACGATTGTAATCTTTCTCCTCTATCACACACTCTCTCTGTTGCAATATTTTTCCTCTCTCACTTTCTCTCTATCAGAATCTTTCTGCTTTTCACTGTCTCTATTGCAATCTTTCTCACTATTGCAATCTTTCGCCTCTCTATCTCTCTCTATTACCGTCTTTCTCCTTCTCTCTATTCCAATCTTTCTAACACACTTTATCGCATTCTTTCTCCTCTCTATTGTAATCTTTCTCCTCTCTTTCACAGTTTGTCTTTTTCTATGACAATCTTTTTCCTTGTTTCTAACACACTTTCTCCTATCAGAATTTCTCTCCATCTCTCTGTCAAACTTTCTCTATTGCAATCTTTATCCTCTCCATCGTACGTTGTCTCTATTAAAATCTTTATCCTTCTTTCTAATACACTTTCTCTCTCCATTAGAATCTTTCTCCTTCTCTCTATCACACTTTCTCTCTCTATTAAATCTTTGCCCTCTCTATCACTCTGTCTATCAGAGTCTTTCTCCTCTCTATTACAACCTTTTCCCTCTCTATCACACTTTCTTTCTATTGCAATCTTTCTCCTTCTCTCTAATACAGTCTCTCTCTATCACACTCTCTCTATTGCAATCTTTCTAACACACTTTCTATCGCACTCTTTCTCCTCTCTTATCACTTTCTCTCTATCACACTTTCTCTCTATTTTAATCTCTTTCTATCAGAATCTTTCTCCTTCTCTCTATTCCAATTCTTCTAACACACTTTCTCGCTCTATCGTTCTCCTGTCGCCCAAATTTCCTCCCCTCCCTCACATTTCTTCTTTACCGCAATTTATCTGCTTCTCTCCATTGTACTTTCTCTCTCTCTATAAAAATATTTCTCCTTCTTTCTAACACACTTTCTCTCTCCAATACAATCTTTGCCCTCTCTATCACTCTTTATATCAGAGTATTTCTCCTCTCTATGACAAGCTTTTCCGTCTCTGACACTTTCTCTCTTACAATTTTTCTTCTCTCTATTACACTTTCTCTCTTGTGCAATATTTCTCCTTTTCTCTATCACAATCATTCTCCCTTCTGTCACATTTTCACTCTCTAATGCAATCTTTCTCCTTCTCTCCATCATACTTTGTCTCTCTCTATTACAAAGGTTGTTCTCTCTATCAGAACCTCTCTATCACAACCTTTCCCTCTCAATCACACTTTCTCGCTATCAGAATCTTTCTCCTTCTCTTTCACACTTTCTCTCTCTCTATTCCAATCTTTCTCCTTCTTTCTAACACACATTCTCTCCCTCTCACACTTTCTCACTATCGTTCTTTGCCTCTGTATATTACAGTCTTTCTCCTCTTTATCACACATTCTCTCTATCGCAATCTTTCTCTTTATCACTGTTGCAATCTTTCTCCTCTCTATCACACTCTCTGTTGCAATCTTTCTCCTCTCTATCACGCTTTCTCACTATCACAATCTTTCTTCTCTTTCACACTTTTCCTCTCTATTCAAAACTTTCTCTTCTGTCACACGTTCTCTCTATTTTCATCTCTCTCCTCTATCACTCTTTCTATCAGAATCTTTCTTCTCTCTATCAGAATCTCTCCTTAGCACTCTCTCTCTGTTCCAATCTTTCTAACACACTTTCTCTCTGTCGTATTCTTTCTCCTCTCTATCACACTTTCACTCTCTAATGTAATGTTTCACCTTCTCTCCATCATACTTTGTCTCTCTCTATTACAAACGTTGCCCTCTATCTCACTTCTATCAGAATCTTTCACCTCTCTATTGCAACATTTTCCCTCTCTATCACATTTTCTTTCTCACTATTGCAATCTTTCTCCTCTCTATCACACTCTCTATTGCATTCTTTCTCCTTCTCTATCGCACTTTCTCTCTATTTTAATCTCTCTCCTCTCTATCACTTTTTCTATCAGAAAACTTTCTCCTTCTATCGCACTTTCTCTCTATTGCAATCCTTCTCCTTATAATAATCCCTCCAAAAACAATAATAAATTGGTCATTTTCAATCCATGACTGTTTGTGGGACATTGCTGTGCGCAATTGGCTGCCGCGTTCGCCCACAAATATACAGTCAATTCACTTTACAGTGTGTTCTGTGAAGCGCTTTGGGACGTCCTCCTGACGTGAAAAGCGCTATATCAAATGCAAGGATTATTGTTATTATTATTCTCTATCACACTTTGTCTCTCTCTATTCCAGTCCTTCTAACACTCCCTCTCTCCATCGCTCTCCTTCTGTCACCCAATTTTCCTCCTCTCTCTCATTTCTTCTTTATCATAATTTTTCTGCTTCTCTCTATTATACTTTCTCTCTATCACAATCTTTCTCCTTCTTTCTATCACACTTTCTCTCTCACACTTTCTGTCTCTGTTACAACATTTTCCGTCTATGTCACACTTTCTATCAGAATATTTCTCCTCCGTCACACTTGCTCTCTGTTACAGACTTGTCCCTCTCTATCACTCTTTCTATCAGAATCTTTCTCCTGTCTAACAACCTTTTCCATCTCTGTCGTACTTTCTATCAGAATATTTCTGCTCCGTCACACTTTCTCTCTGTTGCAGACTTGTCCCTCTCTATCACTCTTTCTATCAGAATCTTTCTCCTCTCTATTACAACCTTTTCCGTCTCTGTCTCACATTCTCTCTGTTACAAACATTTCCCTCTCACTCTTTCTATCAGAATCTTTCTCCTTCTCTGTCACACCTTCTCTCTATCGCAATCTTTCTCTTTATCGCAATTGCAATCTTTCTCCTCTCTCACACTCTCTATTGCCGTCTTTCTTCTTCTGTATCATACTCTCTCTATCGCAATCTTTCTCCTCTCTCACCGTATTGCAATCTTTCTCCTTTCTAGCACACTTTCTCACTCTATCGTACTTTACCTCTGAATATTACAATCTTTTCCCTCTCTATCACACTTTCTATTGCAATCTTTCTCCCTCTCTAACACATACTCTCACTATTGCTCTCGTTTCGCGCAATTTTCCTCCTCTCTCAAATTTCTTCTTTATCCAATTTTTCTGCTTCTGTTACACTTTCTCTCTCTCTATCACAATCTTTCTCATTCTCTCCATCATACTTTGTCTCTCTCTATTACAAACGTTGCCCTCTCTCTCACTCCTATCAGAATCTTTCGCCTTCTCTCTATTACAACCTTTTCCACCTCTGTCGCACTTTCTGCGTATCACAATAATTCTCCTTTTCGCTATCGCAATGTTTCTCCTTCTTTCTAACACACTTTGTCTCTATCACACTTGCTCTACTACAAGTGTTTCCCTTTCTTTCACACTTTCTCTCTCTCTATTCCAATCTTTCTCCTTTCTAACACACTTTCTCTCCCTCTCACACTTTCTCACCCTATCGTATTGTACCTTTGTATATTATAATCTTTCTCCTCTTTATCAAATTTCTCTCTATTGCAATCTTTCTCTATTGCAATCTTTCTCCTCTGTCACACTTTCTCTCTATCACAGTCTTTCTTCTCTCTTTCACACTTTCCCTCTCTATTCCAAACTTTCTCTTTTCTGTCACACGTTCTCTCTCTGTTATGACCGTTTCCCTCTCTATTGCTCTTTCTATCAGAATCTTTCTCCTTCTCTCTATCACACTTTGTCTCTCTCTATTCAAACCTTCTAACACACTCTTTCTATCGCTCTCCTTCTGTCGCCCAATTTTCCTCCTCTTTCACATTTCTTCTTTATCGCAATTTTTCTGCTTCTCTATTGTACTTTCTTTCTCTCTCTCTATCACAATCTTTCTCCTTTCTAGCACACTCGCTGTTGCAATCTTTTTCCTCTCTTTTTCTCTATCACAATCTGTCTTCTCTCGTTCACACTTTCCCTCTCTATTCAAAACTTTCTCGTCTGTCACACTTTCTCTCTATTTTAATGTCTCTCCTCTCTATCTCTTTCTATCAGAATCTTTCTCCTCTCTATTGCAATCTTTCTCTTCTCACACTTTCTCTCTGCATTCCAATCTTTCTCCTTCTTTAACACACTTTCTCTCCCGATCACACTCTCTCTCTATTGCAATCTTTCTCCTCTCTATCACAAACTTTCTTCTCTTTCACACTTTCCCTCTATTCCAATCTTTCTCTTTTCAATCACACTTTCACTCTATTTTAATCTCTGTCCTCTCTATCACTTTTTCTATCAGAATCTTTCTCCCGTCTATTGCACTTTGTCTATCTCTATTCCAATCCTTTTAACACACGTTCTCTCTGTCGCTCTCCTTCTGTCGCCCAATTTTCATCCTCTCTCTCATTTCTTCTTTATCCAATTTTTCTGCTCTATCAGAATCGTTCTCTTTCTGTATCACACTTTCTCTCTATTGCAATCTTTCTCCTTCTGTGTCACACTTTCTATTGCAATCGTTTTGCTTCTCTCTTTCACTCTTTCTCCTTCTGTATCCCGATTTTCCTCCTCTCTCACATTTCCNTTTTTTGCAACTCTTTTCCTTCTCTGTCACAATTGCTCTGTATCTGTTGCAACCTTTCTCCTTTTCCCTTTCACACTTTCTCTTCCTCTATCACAATCTTTCTCTTTCTTTCTATCACACTGTCTCTCTCTAATGCAATCTTTCTGCTCTCTATCGTACTTTGCCTCTCTGTATTCGAATCTTTCTCCTTTTTTCTAACACACTTTCTCTCCATCACATTTGCTCTCTCTATTACAACCTTTTCCCTCTCTATCACTCCTTACCGCACTCTCTCTCTGTTCCAATCTTTGTCCTCTTTCACACTCTCTCTCTCTATTTCAATCTTTCTCCTTCTTTTGATTACAACCTTTCTCCTTCTCTATCACACTTTCTCTGTCACAATCTTTTTGCTTCTCTATCACATTTTCTCTATCAGACTTTCTCTCTACTGCCATCTCTCTCCTCTGTATCACACTTTGTCTTTATCAGAATCGTTCTCTCTATTGCAATCATTCTCCTCTATATGATTTTTGTCTCTTTCTGTTCCAATCTTTCTAACACACTTTCTCTCTCTAACGCAAAGTTTCTCCTTCTCTCTTTCACACTTTATCTTCTATTCCAATCTTTCTAGCACACTCTCTCTATCACAACCTTTCTCATTTTGTCTACCATACCTTCTGTCTATTACATCTTCTCTCTATTGCAGTCTTTCTCCTTCTTTCTCACACGTTTTAGTGTTCGTGATCTGTTTTGATGGAGTGTTTGATGGTGTCTCTGAAGCATTCAATAGGAAATCCTAGAAAAAGGTAAATGCTCTAAAGTAGTGAATATAAACCCTGTGAATTCTCTGAACCATCCAATAGCCAACAGCCCATGTGATGATACTGACCGTTTCCAGCTGTGAAGGGAGGACTTTCAACTGGACCTCGTGAGGAATGTGATTCGTTCATTGGCCACATGTCAAACCTGAACCTTTGGGTATTTAACCCAGAGGCTGAGCTTAGTCAAACCATTGGAGGAAGGAGTCAGCTCAGAGAGAGCAGATGAGTTGGTGAAGGCTTGTGGTTTAGAGCAGTAAAATAGTCAGCTTGCATGTGGTGCAGCTTGGCTCTGGGTGGTCTTTCTATGGACTACATCAGGTAAGTCTGTATTTGTGGGAACTTTCTGGTGGGCTGTAAATTGGCAGTAAAGTCCTTTCTATCTACTGGTGTACTTAAGTATTATCCATATTGCTCTTCCTCCTTTCCCAATTTTCTTATCCTTTCTGAAGATCTCACAGCCTGGAATCTTTAGCTCCCAGTAATTTCTGGCTTGTAGACAGGTCACTATAATGGCTACTACATTAGACCCTTTAAGTTGACTTTGTTTCTAACTTGTTTTATTTTTATGTCATGTGTATTTGTCACAGACACTTATTGGGTAACTCTCCTCACTTGCCTATATGCCCAATGGTGTTTTTGTTCGCTTATTTGNTTTTTTTCTTAAACCATTTATCTTTTTAGAGAAACTCAGTTATTTATCACTTTTTGTTTTCTCACCTTTGAACTTTAAAAATCTTGTTGCCATCCATCTATTTAATGGAGATTGTAAACTACTCTTGAACAGTCTGGCTTTTCTTTTTATTGTGTAACGTCTCAGAGATAACGATGACAGCATTGTTATGTAGAATTATTATTTTGTGGTGTTAGTGTTTAAATCATCATCTAGATTTTGGTCGAAGATGCCCAACTAGGAACCGTTTGGAGATAATAATAATAATAATAATAATAATCCTTGCATTTGATATAGCGCTTTTCACGTCAGGAGGACGTCCCAAAGCGCTTCACAGAACACACTGTAAAGTGAATTGACTGTATATTTGTGGGCGAACGCGGCAGCCAATTGCGCAGCAATGTCCCACAAACAGTCGTAGATTGAAAATGACCAATTTATTATTGTTTTGTTTTTTTGGAGGGATTATTATTAGGCTCTGTGTGGAGTAAGGAAACTTGCCCAAGGTTTCGCCCTGTGCCTGGAGATGAGATGCTGCTGAAAACCGTGGGAGATGTAAGTGATTAATCGGCTGAGCTCAGTTGCACGATGGAATCCTGTAGTTCAGTGGTTAGAGCGCTCGACTTGCAAGTGAGACACCTGGGTTCAATTCCAGGCAGGGTGAAATCTTGGATAAGTTTCCTTGCTCCACATGCCTAATAATAATCGCTACAAAAAACAAAACAATAATAAATTGGTCATTTTCTATCCACGACTGTTTGTGGGACGCTGCTATGCGCAATTGACTACTGTGTTTCGCCCACAAATAAATAGTCGATTCGCTTTATGGTCCATTCTGTGAAGTGCCTTGAGATGTCAGACATGATAAGCGCTATATCAAATGCAAGGTTATGATTATTGTCACCAGAAGCCAAGTCTGTACTAATGAGAACCAAAAACTGTCGACTGAATGCCCTGTTTCTCTCTCTAGCACCTTGGGATTCAAGGAGGGTAAGTAAGTTAAGTCTGTAGTGGGAACACTGTAATGACGGCAAAGGTTGTATATAGTTCTTTCCTGCACTATTCCACACTCCAGAGGTTTGGCAACACTGTGTAGACTTCACGCAGGATATCTGACAACCAAACATACGACTCTTAACTCTGATTCGCACTGGAGGTTGAGATTAGAAGTCGTTAATAAAAGAGACTGGGGTTTGAGAGGGACAGGATGGAGGAGATCTTGCTGGATTAATGTGTTGAGCTCACAGTTTGGGTCGAGGGTTAAATTCATCTACACAGATTGTAGGAATATCAGAGATTGAAGTTATACACTTTTGTTAGGTGGTGTAAAATCAGATTTGATGGTATCTGTTGTAATCTTTGGATTAGACAGTGAATTTGCTTGGTTTTGGGTAATCTCGAATAGCTATGTGAAGGTTGGTTTTGTTTGCCCAGACCCAGTGTCTGTCCAGGTAGGTTCAGTTTACTGGTTGAGCGTCAGTTTATGCGACAGATGGTTTGGAGCACTTGTCGATCATCAGTTTGTGTCCAAGTTGGTTCAGTGCAGGTTGTGAGGTAGTAAAGGGCTAATCAAAATAAGGTGAATGTATGGGATCACAGAGAGGGGTCCCAGGTGCTCAGGATTGATTGGGTAAAAGTGTCTTTGGCACGTTTGAGGTATAAAAGGGAGGAGGTGGAGATGAACCAGAGTTGTTGAGGTTCGGAGTTTTCACTGACACTTGATTCTAACCTTACTAATTATACAAACTCTGAATTTCAGGAACTTTTAAGAGATTTAAGTTTGGGGTAAGGTTACTCTATCGGTTACTGCCTCACAACCTGCAAAATTGTGAAGAGAGGGATGTCTCTTTCAAGAGTGCACTTAAACAGCATGTAATTCTCAGCCAGTGATAAGATACCGTTTCAAGGTGTGCAGTCGGTGTCTGTCAAGGTTCGTTCAGGGCAGTTGTAGAGAGTTAGTTTATGTCAGAGGGTCCTCTGTTATTGATGGTTTTTATCCTGAGATTGGTTCAGTGTAGAGTTGGTTTGTGTTGGGGCTGATTCAATATAGGTAAACAGCCTATTAGGTTAGAGCGGTGTCTGAATTGGATATGTTGCACTACGTTGGATTACATGGTAAGTGAAGATTCCTGGAAACCTTAGGGGGACGACTGAAGCTTATGCCCTGTTTCTCTCTCTCTCTAGCTCCTTGGGACTCGTGGAGGATAAGTTAATTCTGTACGTGTTAAACCCAACCCAGTGATGATGGCAAGGGTTGTATATCTTTCACTCTTGCACCTTTCCACAATCCAGAGGTTTGGCAACACTATGTGGACTTCATGCAGGATTCCTGACATCTGAACGCATATGAGCCAAACTCTGGTTCACACGAGAGGTTGAGATTAGAAGTTGTTAGTAAGAGACTGAGATTGGAGAGGGCCTGGAAGGAGGAGATGTAGCTGGGCTAATGTGAGGTGACATTTTGGATTGCGGATAAAATTAATTTGTATAGATGGTATGAATTGCAGAGATTGAAGTCAGACACTGTAGATGGTGTAAGATTAGATTTGATAACATCTAGTACAAGAGTTTGATCAGAGTGAGTTTGTGTGTCAGGTAATATAGAGTCTCTGTGTGAAGGTTGGTTCATTGAGCCAGTGTCTGTCAAGGTTGAGTGGCTGAGAGTCGGTTTGTATTGGGGCTTTTTGTGTAGCATCAGTTTGTGTGCGAGTTGGTTTAGGGTAGGTGTAGAGCCAATGCTTGTCTGAGGTCGGTCGAGGGCAGTTGCCTCGGGTCAGTCGCTGCCAGGGCTGGGTCGGAGCAGTTTGCACGGCTGGTTTGCTAGTAACCGGCAATGTGTAGCTGCCGAGGGTCAGTCGCTGCCGGGTCTGGGTCAGTGTGGCTGCCACGAGTCATGTTCTGTTCAGACTGGTTTAGTGTAATTGTTGAGTCAGTTTATGCTAAGATTGGTTCACAGATAGTTTTGTCGGGGTCAGTCAGTCTAGTTGTGGAGAGTTGGGTTTAGTTGAGAGGGTGTTTGGGAGTTGGCTTGTGCCAGGGCAGGTTTAGTGCAGTTACAGTTCAGTGAATGGGGCCAGGGTTAGTTACTAGAATCTGTCCCAGTCAGGGCCTCAGTGAAGTTGTTGAGAATGGATTTCTGTGGATTTGATCAGTGAAGCTCAGGGGAGTTGGGCAGTGTCAGAACTGGTTTAGTGAAGTTGAGTTGTTGTGAGACGGGATTGCCTTTGTGTTGCTGAGTTGGTTTGTCAGAGTATCCTCTATGTAGTTGTCGATGTAGTTAATGTTGAGATTGGTTCAGTGTATTTGATGGGACTTGGTCAGTGTCAGGAATGGTTCAGTGTAGGAACACAACCAATTTATTTACAGCAGAGCTTGGATCGGGCTGGAGGTGCATTTGGACTATACGGTAAGTGTGCTTTTGTGGAAAGCTTAGTATATTTGTCTCTTCTTTCTTTCCAGCAAGTTGGAATTCGTGGTAGATCAGGTAAGTGTAATAGCGGCTAACTATGTTGGCAACTAAAGCTATTACACTCTTTCTCTCTTGCACTTTTCCACACTCCAGAGGTTTGGTAACACTATGTGGACATCATGCTGGATGTTCGACATGTGAGCCAAACTCTGGTTCACACTGGAGGTTGAGATTAGAAGTCGTTAGTAACAAAGACTGGGGTTTGAGAGGGACAAGATGGGGAGATGTTGCTGAGTTAATATGGTGAGATGATAGTTTGGGTTGAGGGTAGAATTAATCGTTACGGATTGTATGAATCGCAGATTGAAGTCAGACACTGTAGTTAGATGGTGTAAGATTAGATTTGATAACATCTAGTACAAGAGTTTGATCAGAGTGAGTTTGTGTGTCGGGTAATATAGAGTTGCTGTGAAGGTTGGTTTATTTGCCCAGAGCCAGTGTCTGCCGAGGTTGGTTGGGTTGAGTGGTTGTGAGTCGGTTTGTGTTGGGGCTGGCTGTGGAACATCAGTTTGTGTGCGAGTTGGTTCAGGGCAGGTGTAGAGTCGGTGCCTGTCTGGGGTCGGTCGAGTGCAGTTGTTGAGGGTTAGAGTCTTTCAGGCCTGGCTCAGTGCAGTTGCCTCGGGTCAGTCGCTGCCAGGGCTGGGTCGGAGCAGTTTGCACGGCTGGTTTGCTAGTAACCGGCAATGTGTAGCTGCCGAGGGTCAGTCGCTGCCGGGTCTGGGTCAGTGTGGCTGCCACGAGTCATGTTCTGTTCAGACTGGTTTAGTGTAATTGTTGAGTCAGTTTATGCTAAGATTGGTTCACAGATAGTTTTGTCGGGGTCAGTCAGTCTAGTTGTGGAGAGTTGGGTTTAGTTGAGAGGGTGT